>NW_026590172.1:316176-338565 GCF_907164565.1 Psammomys obesus
CCTCCCCCCCCAGTTGTGCGGCCAGGCCAGCTTCGGTGGAGAGCTCTGTCTGTTGGCCTCTTCTCACCACTGCTTCCCACCCCAGCCTCCACTCCCTCGCGGTGTGGTATGCACGCTCAGGCACCCTCACGCTCCCCTTACACACTGCTCCATGCAGACACAGTCTTCCTGAGTATCTGCTGCCCTTTCCAGTATCCCCACCATTACAGTACTCCCGGGAGTGCAGCCCTAAGCCGTTCCTCCTCCTCCTCCTCCTCCTCCTCCTCCTCCTCCTCCCCCTCCTCCTCCTCCTCGTTCTTTCTCTCCCTCTCCCCTCTTCTCTCTCTCTCTCTCTTTCTCTCTCTCTCTCTCTCTCTCTCTCTCTCTCTCTCACACACACACACACACACACACACACACTGTTGTTTCTTGCCCAGCCTTGCACACCTCTGCTGGTAGCCAGGACAAGCCAGCTTCTCTGCCAGACACCTGTATTTGGACTAGGTTGAAGGCTGGGGCTCCCTCTGTTGCTGCCTTCAGGGACCTGCTTGATAACTCTCTTCAAAAAGTATATATGTATGTGTGTGTATGTATGTACGTGTGTGTATATATGTGTATATGTGCCTGTGTATGTTTGTGTGTGTGTATGTTTGTATGTGTATGTTTGTATGCGTGTGTTTGTGTGTATGTATGTTTGTATGTGTATGTATGTGTATATGTATGTGTCTGTGTGTATGTATATGTATATATGTGTATGTATGTATATGTATGTGTGTGTGTATGTTTGTGTGTATGAATGTGTGTGTATGTTTGTATATATGTGTGTATGTATGTGTGTTTGTGTGTGTGTGTGTGTGTGTGTGTGTGTGTGTGTGTGTGTGTGTGTTTGTATTTTAGGGTCTGGTTTCATTGGAGAACTTGGAGCCAGGCTGTGATGGCTATGGAGAACTGGGAGGATTGGTGGTTTGTGGCTCATCCCACCCCAGCTTGGTCAGTTCACCTAGTTGCTTGGGCCCCTCCTCCCCCTTCCTCCATTTCGTTGTGGCTTGTTTACTCCTGCCACATGGACTCCAGAAAAAGTTCTTTACACAATCCTGGGGAAATGCCTGTTAAAAGGCACACATGCCACCTGCCCCAAGATAGGAGGCCGGGGAGACCATGAGAGTTCAGGGTACCTTCCCCAGCACAGGGCAGCCATGGCCTGACCAGGACTTGTTGAAAAGCGCCTGGCACTCTCATTTTCCATTTCCACCCCTTGGCTTCACAGATCTTCTGGAAGGAGAGAAAGGGAAGCTTTGGGCCTCATGAAGTTGAGTCTGCCACTGGCAGAAAAGATAGGCTCTTTGGAAGGAACCAGGACAGGAACCTCAGCCTCCCATGTCCCCCTCCAAGTGTGGACTGGGCACAGGGCTGGCTTCCTAGGGCACCAGAGAGCAATCAGGAAGCCATTTCCCCTGCTGACTGCCAGGGTCCCACTTTCCTCTTCCCTTCTCAGCAGTGCTGACTTGTGTCAGGGCATGAGAGAAGTGGCTGACCGCCCAGGTTCACGGCTGCGCTTTGATGTCTATTTCCTCTGGGCCCCAGGCCTCACCACTGAGGGATGCCCGGAAGAGGTCTGTTGGCCTCACCCAGAGTCCCTGGGCTGAGCGTCCACTGGCCTTTCTCCAGCTCAAGGTCAGGCACTCTGGCGGTGGACTGTCCATTCCCAGGCTTCCTCCTGTAGCAGTACCTCCGTTTTCACTTCAGTCTCCTGCTAGGCAGAGGCCTGGTCCCTTAAACATCACAGACTGTGCGTGCTGTGAGAGTGCTGAAATCTCAGTTCCCTGGTAGACATGCTGCTCCTGGATTTACTTCAGCCACATCTGGGAAGCAGAGTTGTCGCCGCTCCAGACAGAGCACCCAACTGACAGGGTATGGGAACAGGTTTTCTGCTGTGCTGAAGCTGGTGACAAATTGACAGGCTATGACCTGGTAGTCGGCAGCAGGGCCGCTTGTGGTCCAGTTGCCTCCAAGATGAAACTCCCTCAGGCACATGAGGAGCAACAGCAGCCTGGTCAGGGCCACCGGCGGCTGTGTTGAGTTGTGTCTGCTTCTGACATAACTGGAGTTAGAGTTTTCCAACTCTGTAAGAAAATGAAATCCTTTGTGCCAACTCTGGGCCTGCTGGTTGTGTGAGGGTGGACACACGCGTGTGCATGCCAGTGCACGTGTGTTGTAGAGTTCCTATTTTGAGCTGTTTGGGAAAGCAGCTGCCCTGAATTGAGGCGCATGTGTCTTCAGCTTGCTTCCCGATGTTAGCACTAAAATAGAAACCGGCCTCTGTCGGCAGTGGCTCTCCCGGGCAGCCTGTCAGCAAAAGCACTTCCAAGTGTTTCCCTAGTCTGTGCCTTTGACAGAGAGTGCCTTCTTTCTTCTTTAATCTATTCTGTTTGCTGGGCTGGCGATAGAACCCAGGTCCTGTGCATGCTAAGCAGTCGCTCTACAGCTGCAGCACTTGTCACTCTCGCCCAGCTGGCCTTGAACTAGCAGCCTCCTGAGTGCTAGGAGCATAGGTAGGTGTTACACTTGGCACAGAACAACTTCCTCATGCCGACACCCACCATCCCTCGACCACCATCCCAGGTGTCACCCGTTCTCCTGAAAACCATCAAGATGCTCCTACCCGTCTAGGCCTGAGTCATTACAGAAGCAGTGACCTTCAGCCTGGCCTCGAGTTTCAGCTAACCCCCCGGCTGTCTGCCTTCCTCTCCAGCTTGAACACAATTGTGTTTAATATAACTGAGTCACTCTTGTTTATTTAGCTGTGAGTGAGGGGCATGGGTGGCAGTGGAAATGATCCCTCTCCGCCCTTCAGATCACTCGATAAACACTTAAATCAAGTGAGTCCTATAAGCCCTAGGCTGCACTGAGGAATGTCAGCCTTAGAGTGGCCTGTCTCCACAGCTAGGGCTCTCTGTCCTGTAAAGCAGTTGTCTTGGGTGGTAAAGGACGCTTTGCTAGGTGCTCTGGAATTTCAAGAGAACGTTTCTTCTGCCTGGAGAAGGGGTTGGCTTTATGCAAGGGGTCACTTTGGCAGCCCAGGGGTCTTTTGTACCCACCTTGCATGGGCTCCTGCAGCCATCTTCCTATGCTGTCAGTGTGCAGAACTTCACCTTCAAGAGGCCAGGACCAGCCAGCTGTGGTATCAACACAGAAGCTGAGGCAGGAGAATTGTGTGTTTGGTGCCAGCCTACCTATGTAACAAGACCGTTTTAGAAAGGAAGGAAGGGGCAGTTACTGTGTAACTTCTTGGCTGTATGCATGCAAAGCACACAGCAGATACCATTGCATACATTCCTGACACACTGCAGGGCCACTCAAAACAGCCAGACCCACCTGGCCCACAGGTTTCCCTGCTCGCTGGCTGCTTGCACTGAAATGGTAGTGAAACTTGAGACCCACAATTCCTGTTCTAGTTGAGTCACTGGATAATCCCAGCACACATGGAGAGGGAGGAAGAGGGAGAGGGGGAGGAGGAGGGGGAGGAGGAGGCCTCGGCAGGTAGATTGTTGGGGCGCACTGGCCAACCAACACAGCTGGATCTGAAAGTACCAGGCCAGTGAGACCTTGTCTCAGAAAATAATGTGTGTATCACTTACAAACACACCTTGTGGGGCCCCAGCTTCCACATGCATGTGCACACATGGACACGAATACCCCCCCAACACACACGCACGGGTGCACACACAAGGGCAAGAAAGTTTCTTGGAATCGGGGTGCCCCAACTGACCCTGAGCTTGCAGAGAAAAGGGGCTTTCACATGGAAGTCAGAGCCCGAATCCTCCCTAGGTAGGTGTTTTCTAGGCCAGCCTGGCTGCTTCATTGGCCAGCCTCTGCCTCGGGAGTGTGGTCTCACTTGTGTGGGTGAGCAGGGTCCCAAGGCTGCTTTTAGGCGTTGCTTTCAGGACCGCTGACTCGCAGCCTGTCCTTAGGAGGTAGGATTTGGCAGCCCCCTCTTGGAAGACTTTGAGGTTCAGCTTCCATATGGCGCAGGATGTTGAGTATTCTGGGTCTCCCACAAAACACAGCTTCCTCCCCTGTCCCCCTTCACCCATGTCTGGGTGCAGTTGGGTGGTTTTTCCATCGTGGAGTGCAGATTGGAGTGTGGTTTGCAGCATGAGCTCGACATCTTCCTGCACCATGCAGATGGTTTAGTGGCATGACAGAGGTGCCCCTGACCTGTTGACGAGACATGGTCAGTCCTGGGGCACAGGGCAGGGTGCCCAGGTCACATCTGTGGCAGTTCAGCCGCTTCCTGCCCTACTGCTCCGTGTGGTATGTCTTGGACTGAGGTAGGGTGTCACATTGCACATTTATGAGAAGAGCATAGATGTTGGTGATAAACCATAAAAGGCCACACATGTTTTATTCCAGAGCAGTCTGAGTTCTCACAGACGTAGTCATGGCCCGGGTCTTGTGTGATGCTCACAGCGGCCTCTAGTCACTTGTTTCCGAGAAGTCTGGGTGGGGGGCCTCACTGAGGTAGTGGGTTATGTCTGCTCGCTTACACAAGAGGATCACGTCGGGCCTCACAGGACACACTCGGGCCTGGATTCTAGAGCCTGTCTCGTTCCACGTGGCTAAGGTAAATTCTTCTCACAAGTGTATCTTGTGGGAGAGGGAGGGGCAAGAAGAAAGGGGAAGGGGCAAGGGAAGGTCCACGGTGGTGTGTGTGGCTGTGGCACAAGGCGGGCACTGTGCCACTCAGCTGCTGTGCACTGGGGAGTCCGGCCAAGTGCTCACCTCTGCGCCGGCTTCGTAAGCATTCTTTATCCCTTTCTTCTTTTAAACCCGGGGTCTCAGCAAGCTGCCCAGGCTGGCCTCCCACGTTAGCTGGGACGACAAGCCCGTGTCACCAGGCTGACCACAAACTTTCCTTTGAAGGGTATGGCATTAAATATTTTAGACCTGGCTGAGCAAAAGGCAAAATCAGGAGATTATGTAGGCACTTACATAACTAATTTAAATGCAACCATTTAAAAGTGTAAAAACCATTCTTAGCTCATGGCCCATAAAAATACCAGGAGCCAGCTGGATTTAGCTGGCGAGCTGGAGCCTGCCGACCCAGGATGGACCAGACCATCTCCTGTTAGTTGTGAGCACAGCTCTGCAGATCTGCTCACCTCCCTCAGGTCCTCTCCTGCTGCTGGGGCTTCCAAGCAGAGGCCCCTGTGAGGCAGTGGACTTCCAACTTCCACCCCGTCACAGGCGCATGGTCAGGAGAGCATTCCGGAGAATTCCCATGCCTGCGGCTTGAAGTTGCCCTCTGATCCTCTTTGAACCACTGTTGCTCTGACTTCCAAGTGTGGCCACACTGCCTCTGTGTGCGTGCGTGCGTGCGTTCCTGTGTTCCTGTGTGTGTGAGCGTGCATGCGTGTGTGTGTATGTGTGTGTGTGTGCGTGCGTGCGTGCGTGCGTGTGCGTGCGTGCGTGCGTGCGTGTGTGTGGCTGTGGCTGTGGCTGTGGCTGTGGCTGTGGCTGTGGCTGTGGGGCCTCTAGCCTGCTCTCCGTGCCCTGGCCAGGCTCCCTCATCTTACAGCAGGCCCTGGATGGAGCCTCACTTGAGCAGCTTGGGGAGCGTGCCCAGCCTGATGGCTGGAGCCCTGTTGATTTGTTCTCTCATTTTACATGTATTTAGTATGTGTGTGTGACCCTGTGTAGGTACACGGGGTCTGTGTGGAGATGAGACGACAGCTTCCTCCTTGTGGGCGCCATGACTCCAGCTTGGGTGGTCGCTTGTCAGCAGTCACCTTTACTGCTGAGCCATCTTGTTGTGGTCTTAAATACCTATGTACGCTCATCTCTTTTTTGGGTTCCTTTCTAGACTTCCTCCCTCTCTACCCACCCTCTGTCCAGACCTTCCTTGGCTCCATTCCCACCCTGTTCCTGGATTATACATCTGCCCTGCACTTTCTTTCTGGATTTGTTTGTTTGCTGTGTTTGATCTTGTCCTTTCCCTATCTGCCATCTGTGCACGTTTTTATTCTGTGTGTGTAAACCAAGTTCATCCTGGCAAGAGAGCAAGGGGATTAGTGTTTCGCACCTGTCAGTGACAGTGACAGCCACCAGGATCTTCCCTCTGTCTTGAGTAGTAGAGGCAAAACAAACAGCCTGTAACTCCAGCACAGTGGGTGGAGTCGAGAGGACCAGGAGTTCAAGATACCTTCAGCTAACTGAGTTTGAGACCAGCCTGGGCTATATGAGACCCTGTTCCCCCTGTCCTCCCAAAAAGTTAATTGTAAGAAAGTATCTTTTTTTAGAGGGTAGACCCAGTCCTGGCTGTGTGCTTCCTAGCTGGCACAGGAAACTTTGAATAGCACCTTAAAAGTTGCCCTGTTCCTGGGCAACCCAAGCTCACCACACCTGAGGTTCAAAGGGGCATCTGGGGACAAAAAGGACACCCAGGCAGTGACACACATGCCCTAACCTGAACTGGAATGTCTAAAGGCTTGGCCTGCCTCGACAGCTGCAGCCCCTCCTGAAGACAGCTTAGAAGACAAGTGGGCTCGGTGGGCCTGTACCAGCGGGCCTCAGGCCAGTGTCTGAGCCAAAGAGCTGCCCCATGTACAGAGTGATGCTAACACGGAGCCCTGTGGCCCTCGCTGCTGTCATGTGTTACGGCCAGGCCCAGGCCTATGGCTAAACTTAAAGGCTCCCTTGGTCGGAGTTCCATCCCTGAAGGCTAGGAAAGAACACATGGAGACCAGGAGCAGCTGAGCCCTGTAGGGAGTGAAATAAACCACCCAAGGCAAGCCTGATAGTGTGTGTGCGAGAGTGTGCACACAGGTGGACCTGTATGTAGAGGTCAGAGGTCAACATTAGGTGTCATGCCTTCCATCTTTTATTTAAGACACGATTCCTCATTGGCCTGGAAGTTTCAACTTAGCTGTCCACAGGATTTGGCTTTCTGTTTGAGTTCTGGGGATTGCACTCAGGTTCTCCCTCTTGCAGGGCGGGTGCTTTGCTGGCTGAGCCATCTCCCCTCCCCCAAGCCTCTTCTTCAGCTCTCCCAGCCTCCCCCACCCCCACTCTGCCTGTCTCCCTTTCTCCTCCAGGTAGTCTTTCCTGCTGCTTCATATTAGGGCTGCCTGGTGGGGTTGGCCCACCAACTTGTGCTTCCTCATATGTGTGTTTGTACAAATTTACATTTTCTAGGCCTGAGGAGATTGCCCAATTGGTAAGAGTGTTTATGTGTGGGCGTGAGACCTGAATTTAAGCTCTAGCACTCAATTACAAGTGTGCAGACGTGTGGCAATTGGAGACCAGTAGGCAGCTTTCAGGGTGGGCTCTTTCTGACAGGAGTCCGTTTATCCACTGAGCCATCTCACTGAGCTCTGCCTCTGTTTTTGACCCAGGGTGGGCCTCAAAGTCGCTGCGTACCTCAAGATGACGTTGAACTTGTTATCTTGTGGCCTCTCCCTTGTGCTTGCCGAAGTCACAGGTGTGTGCAGTTGCTGCGCTGCTGGGGACGGTGGGAGGGTGTCCGTGTTAGTAAGGAGCTACTCCTCCAGCCCTGAGCAGGCCCTTGCTGGCCACTGCCTAGTGTGGCCCGTCATCCCCTGGAATTTCCTGCCTGGAAAACGTCCTCTGTGCTAGGATTGGGAGCTGGAATGGAACAGGCAGAGCTGGGGGCGGGGCTCTGGAAGGAGACTGACTGGATCTCAGATGAAGGTGCTGGTAGGTTTAGGTAGCTGTGTTGGCCAGAAACTAGTTAAGTCCGAGAATGACCTTGACCTCTTATATCCCCGACTTCAGCTCTGGAGTCCTGGGATTACAGTCGGGTAAGTTCATAAAGTTCTGGCGATCAGCCTAGCGCCTCCTGCACACGAGGCAAGCGCTCTACCGACTGAGCCGTGCTCCCGCTCAGGATGCCAGGCTTGGGAGAGTCTTGTGTGTGCATAATCTTCGCCACCCTGATCACAAGATGGAAAATGGCCACATCATAACTGCAGGACAGTGTCCTCAGCACTGGAGCTCAAGCTGACCTCAAATTCATGATCCTCCTGCCTCAGGCTCCTGAGTGCTTAGGTGACAGGTTTGCACCCCCATGCTAACTAAGCCTTGGTCCCTTTTGAGTCTCAGGGAGCCCTCGGTGGACTTAGCTGCCTGGGCCATGGACCGTTTGCTACGTGGGAAAATATGAAAACGAAAGTAGGAGGCAAGACTGATAAGCCTCTTTGCTGTGTCGCCTCTGGTTGGACTCCCAGGAGGTGCAGCGGGGCCATGAAGAGCTGCTAGCCACCTCACCTGCTGGAAGGTGGAGACAGGCCAGAGAATTAGTCCCTTCTATCTGGAAGTTTACCTCTCTAGAAATCATTGACTGAATGCATGAACGGGGCATTTTCTTAGCTAATTCCAAGTTTTTTTTTCTGGCTTGGCTGGTTAGTTTGGGAAGGGTTGTTTTGTTGGTTAGGTTGGTCACTTGGGCTTTTGTTTTGTCGCTCTGACGGGGTCTTTGGTACCCTAGGCTGGCCTCAAACCTTGAACTCTCAGCTCTCCTTCCTCTACCTTTCCAGTGCTGGGAATGTAGGTGTTTACCACATGTTCGGCTTATGTAGAGCCATAAACTGAACACAGGGCTACACCATGCCAGGAAAGTCCTCTACCAGCTTAGCCACACCTCTAGCCCTTACCTAGGTCATTCTGCAAATATTTTGTCACTTAATGTAGGGAATAGGTAAAAATAAGCCCCACCAACCACAGACTTTCAGACCATTCCTGAGTGTGTGGCACAAAACATGGGGGGGGGGGGGGGCATTGCTCAGGTGACGCTCGCTATCTTTGAGTCCTTACTGCCCTGTGCTATTCTCTTTTGATGTCGCTGGAATGTAAACGGTTAGCCCTGTGACTCTAACCTTATTCAAACACTTAGACATGCAAACACTGTGCAGCCCAGGCTTGATGGGTTCAGGTACTATGGTTGGCTGGGTGCATAGTCTTACATTCCAGAGTCGTAGATGGGGAAACTCTGAAGAGAGGCGATAAGGTATGGAAACTGAAGCTCTAGTCAACGAAGGCTGCAAGTAAGTGACCTATATTAGCCGTATATGGTAAGAGCAGAAAGTCTGGGCAGCTGCTTTTGACAACTCTGACTTCCCTGTGACTCAGCCAGCCTGGCGGCTCTGGACAGCACACTGAAGCCTTCCACTGAGTTTCCTTGCTAAACTGTTTGACTGTACAGACGCCAGGCTGAGTACTCAAGAAAGAGTCTCGAGACTGCCTGTAGCCTACTCTGGCTTAAGAGGCACAGAAGAGGTGCCAAGAGGAATTCCAAAAGTATTTGTCGTTCCCCTCCCTCTTTGAGCCGGTTTCTCTAGGTAGCCCAGGCTTGCTTAGAGCCATGATCCTTCCAGCTCACCAACGTTCCAGTTTATAGGCATTACCACCACACCTGTCTTCAGAAGAACATCGGCCATTTTCTCTGTAGATGGTGCACTTTTTCTTTGTGCTTTTTGTTTACTTGCTTTTGTTTTTGTTTTTTGAGACAGGGTTTTTCTGTGTAGCCTTGGCTGTCCTAGAACTTCATCTGTGCCTCAGACTCTGCCTCCGAGCGCTGGGAGTAAAGGCCTGCTCATCACCCAGCTTCTTCACGCCGTTCTAAATAGCTCTTTATGTGGCTACACCCCATGCTTTTGCGTTCTGCAGATATAATAGGACAGAGATTGAAAATATTGAAGGTAAATTTCTCATCTGTATTGAATGTGCAAAGATTTTTGCTGAGTAGTCCCTAGATGACACAGTGTAACAGCTGGAAACACCCGGTGTTACTGTGGCAAGTATTGCAAGTCACCTAGGGAACACCAGCCTTGACTCCCTCAGTGAAAGGCTGAGGACATGGTGGTAGAGCGCTTTTCTATCATGGCTGAGTTCTTGAGTTCCATCCCCAAAACCTCCTCAAAGTAGAGATCAAACTTGAGAGGCCACACAGTGGGTGTGAGCGGTTCTGTGTACATACTGTGCCATTTTCTGTAAGGGACCTCAGCATCCACAGGTGAGCTGTCAGAGGGGTGCAGGGATAATGAGGCAGTGTAGTCTGAGCTCTGTGGACCAGCGCATAGGGAGTCATGGAGATTGAACTTAGCATGTCCTAGACTGTGTGCCTTTTCTCTCTACACTTGGCTCCCATAGCCTTCAGCTCCCTGGTCTGGGAGTTTTCTGAGGACGCCTGCTGAGTAACATGGATGGAACTGAGGAGCAAGTTCTTGGAGGTCCCCACAGGGACTTTCTCCGATAGGGTGGGATTGACTTTCCTTCTGAGCAGCGTACAGCACTCAGGGTGAGGCCCAGGGGCAGGGTGCTTCATTCCTGCTGAAGACTTGGTTTCGCCTCCTGTGGTAGGTGCGGAGACCTGCAGGGCACTTCTGGGCATCTTCAGACAGTTTCAAGAGTTGCTCTCAAAGATTTCCATCCCTTAGCTGCCATGGTTCATCAGACATTTTGTAGGCCATCCATGTGGCATAAAGAATTCCATCTAGAAATTATGGTCTGCGATTCCTGTGCTAGGAGCTGGCTCTCTGTTATTTTCCGTAAGAAATGAGAATAGAAGGGGAAAGCCATGTGCAGACAGATCTCGTTCGGATTGATCTCTGTGGACTTGCTGGTGTACAGGGGCCACTGGGCACCTAGTTAGGATCTAGCCTTTTTTTGATCCTGTTTAGTAAGCATTGTGTCAGCAAGAAGATTTGCTCATCTTTTATTATTAATTACTCCTGAGCAGCTCTGTGAAGCTACTGAATATTAATAAATAGTGTGTGTTCATGATTAAGCTCAGACAAAGGAACACCGCCTGCATCTCTTCCTTTTAGAGAATGATGTCCATGTGAAAGATGGGTAAAACCAAGGCCAGGCTCTCAGATGAGGGAGCAGTGGGGATGGAGACCAGATCTGGATGGAGCATGTTTCAGATCTGACTCTCAGCGAGATAAACGTTTGTTTGTTTGTTTGTTTGTTTGTTTGTTTGTTTGATGGATTGTTTCTGTGAGTATTAAGGATTGAACCCAGGGCTCTGGCAATATTGCAAAACAGTTCTTAGAGTTTTATCCATTGCTCCTCACTGGGGGATTCTAGACAAGTGTTCTGCTGAGCTGTGCCTCAGTCTTTTAAGTCTCTCTCTCTCTCTTTCTCTCTCTCTCTCTCTCTCTCTCTCTCTCTCTCTCTCTCTCTCTCTCACACACACACACACACACACACCATGGCCTGTCTTCATTTTGACATTTGTCTGCTGCATATTGACACCCGTCAGTTCACGCTGGAGCTGTGTAGGGACATCTTTGCTCCTTAGATGTTGGTTTGTGGTGTTTCGAATCTTCTCCATTATCACCTGAGACTTGTTCCTCTTGTGATAAAAGTGGGGTTGCTCGTTGTAGATACTTGCATGCGGCATAAGGAAGAGAGAATTAAATCAGCCTTATCTCAAAATGGAGTATTAGCACGTAGCTTTCAGGCCTGTACAGCCTTCTGATATTGTGACACCATAATCTACAGAGTTCAGCTTGAAAATAAGTTGTGAAATAAGTAAATATGTTTTAAAAACTCAGTGTTTTAAGGAAATGTATGATTTTGCATTGGGTTCATGGCATGTTGGGCGTGGTTTGTTATATTCACTGTCTGATTTTTTTTATGATTATTACCCATTTTAAAACAGGGGGCTGAAGAGGTGGCTCAACAGTTAACAGCAATTGATGCTCTTCCAGAGGGCTCTTCCCAGCACCGTATCAGATGGCTCACGACAGCCAATAAGTCCAGGTCCGGGGAATGCAGCATTTTCCCATCTCAGGGCACCGCATGCATGTATTCGAACATGAATGAGAATGCCCCATAGGCTCACGCTTCAGTGCTTGGTCTTTGATAGTGGAACTGTTGGAGATGGATTAACGGGGTGGCCTTGTTGGAGGGAGTGTGTCACTGGGCTATGAGATCTCAGGAGACTCCTGCCATTCCCAGTGTCTCTGTCTCTTGCTTGCAGTTTTGAGATGTGAGCTCTCCGCTGTCCCAGCTGCCTTCACTCCACCGTAGCAGTCTCTAACCCTCAGGAACCATAAACCAGTAAATATTTTCCTTTATAAGCTGCATTTTTAGTTCTGTCGTATCACGGGAGTAGAAAAGTAACCATACACCATGTGAATGTAAGTAAAGATGAAATCAAATACTTTGGGTTATGTTGTATAGGAGGCTCGGGGACTTAGGGTTGTTGTTGTTGTTGTTGTTGTTGTTTGTTACTATAGGGTCTCACGTAACCCAGGCTTCTCTGGAACTTGTTACATAACAGAGGCTGGCTTTAAATGCTTCTATCTTCCTACTTCTAGCTCCTAGAGACTGGGATTTCAAGTATGCCAGCTTCTGGCTGGCAGTATTGGCCTTGTGCAGGGTTGCGCTGTGTTCCCCAGCAGACATCTGTTGAAGTGAAGTTGGCATCAGGCCTGTACCCCAGCAGCTTTTTGCCTAGTATGCATAAAGCCTGTGTTCTGTCCCTAGCACCATTTACACAAAGTGTGGTTGTCACATGCCATAACCGCAGAACTCAGGAGGCAGAGATGAGTAGAATCGGAGGGTCATCCTGGCCTGCATAGTAAGTTTGAAGTCAGCTGGAGCAATAGGAGACTCTGGCTCAGAAACAAAGACAAGTGGGAGCCGCTCATTTGATGTAACCATATTTGCTGTTTTTTTGAAAAATAATTTCATCAATTTCCAAGTATGCTACTGTATTGTAAAACTAGCTTGATCGTTAGTAATTCCGTTGTAGAATGTAAAGAGTTTCCCTGCCCTAAACACTGCCTAATCATACAGTGCACAAGTTACCTCTGTGTCTGGTTACTCTTAGGGACAGATTCCTAGAAGCAGGAATCTCAGCTGGGGATAATCTGCACTGATTGTAAAAACGCCATTTGTTTGGATGTTAGCCGGGCTCAGAGTCCTAAATAAATTATACAAGAGGTATGTCTGCTGAGAAGGGTCGTGCTTCCTGACTGGTTCCTGAAACAGCGCTGGTGAAAAAGGTGCCTTACAGCCTGTATGTTGCCCAGCTCATGAGTCAGCTTTCAGAGTCGCTTGCTAGCCAGCCTAGGAAGAATGTCTTTGCTCATTCACCCAGCGTATTCCTTGACTTACATCAGCAAAGAGCCCTGAAGTCTGCCAGGCGCCCCAGGACATGAGGTGCTGCACGGGGAGGGCCCAGGGCTCTCAGCTCTCACGGCGACCTCTCAAATGGTCTCTGAAGAAAACGTGTGGAACTTGTAAACCCTTTGGTCTTTGGTAAACATGCAGCAGTAGTTTCATAATTCTGGAGAACAGGTAGAAGCTTAGCTATGACCATCTGTTTGGAAAGTGGCCCAGAAGAGGTTGCAGAAGTAGTTGTGTTGGTGAAGGGCTTCCCAGCAGGGCCGGACCCCTGGTTTGACCCACACTAGCAGCAGCAGCAGCTAACAGGTATGGTGGTGCACACTGCTAACCTAGCACTGGAGAGATGAGCTTGCTGGGTCCTTAGGGCTCAGTGACCAGCCAGCCTGGCCTGATTGGTAAACTCCAGGCCAGTAAAAGACTGTCTCAAAAACAAGGTAAATAGCACCTAAATAATGACAGCTGACCTCCCACAATCCACCGTGTACCTATGCATACATACATACACGCATGCAAAACAAATACACCCTGAGAGAAGAAAAAGAGAAAGCTGAAGAGCATTAAAAATCAGCCTGACATGCAAGCGAGACCAACTCACTTGGAGAACTGGTCACAGGGACCTGACCCTCTGTCTGCCAGGCTGTCTGCGCATGTGCCAACTCTACCCAAGGATTTGGGAGGTGGACAGGCACAGGCCAGTGTTTCCCAGACCCTCTCAATGAGATGCCAGGCTAAACCTCTGACTTCCTGTCTGTGTTGCATGTAGGCCCTCAGAGTGGAAACATGGTCTCGAGCTCCCAACAGCCATTAGTTCTCAGATGAAATAGTCATTTCTCAGCGGTTTGTTTCCTTCACATTGAAAAAATAGGGGCTAGGCTGTGGCTCAGTCAGAGTGGATCTGTGGCTCAGAGTGCTGGCCTTGCATGTGTAATGCACCAGGTTCCATGATCAGGCATAGTAGGAGCACTGTCATCCCAGGAGGGGAAACCGCAGGTCAGGAGTTCCACGTCATCTTTGGCTAAGTAGTGTGCTTGAGGCCAGCATGAGCCATATCAAGACACTGTCTTTGGAAAGAGAGGAGGGAAACACGCATCAGTGTTGACCATGTTAGAGATGAATACGAAAGTCTGTAACGGCACTGGAGGAAGGTTATTAGAGGTTCTAGGAGTCTCTGCTTTGGAGGAAGTGTGTGGAAATGGCAAAAGAGCAAGTAGTGTGAGCCTAGTGGACTTGCTCCAGGGTCTTGAGGAAGCCAGGATCCCCTGACACTACCCCAGCCAGTGGTTCTCAGTCCTCTAATGCGCAACCTCTGATACAGTTCCTCAGGGTGTGGTGACCCCAGCAAGCACGTTGTTTTGCTGCTACTTCGCAACTGTAATTTTGCTGCTGTTGTGAATCGTAATGTACATGTCCCTGGAAATAGAGGTTTGCTGAAGGGGTTGCAGCCCACCAAGTTGAGAATCGCTGGTCTAAATGAACCTTGCCTTCCAACACTTGGGTTCAGCAATAGGCCAAGCGGCTGCCCTGCACTGGCCAGTCACTCTGTTACAGTGTGACACCCAGAACCATCCCCTTCTCCCTGGTCTGTTTCTCCTCAGATTGTGAGGTAGACACAGAAGACCCTGGATCCTCAGCCAGGAAGTGGGGCAGAGCTGCTGCTGCTGGGGAACTCAGTGTCTCTGTCCTTTATGTCCTCACTGACTTTCCGACTTTAGCCCAGGAGCCCTGCCCCTGACCCCGCACCTTCTCCAGCCTCTAAGCTGTCCTCCCGTCGCCCAGTGTCAGAGTGCTGCAGGCACATCCATCACATCTGAAACTTTCCACCAGGGCACAGGATGCTCTAAATGGAGCAGAGAAATTTAAATGGGAAGAAATTATAGCATGAGCGGGTTTCTCCTTCTCAAGATAATCTTATTTAATAACCAAAACCTCACAAAGATGTACATTTTATCCCTAGACAAAGGCAGTGTGGCAGGGTCTGCACCGTGGTAATTACATGTTTGGGTTTTCATTCCTTCTTTAAAGTAGGTTTCTATTATTTCAGTTTAGGAAAAAGACCGTTCATCTGTTCCATTGCTGGGTGGCCTATCCACTGTGAAAATAGGTCAGGAACGGTAATCTAACTCGACTGCTGATAAATAATTAAAGCTAATGGAATGTCGCAAATCTGTGAACTAAATTCTCTGAGATGCAGCCAGGCTACACTGGATGCTGGTGTACAGAGAGGTTTTTTTTTGTTTTTTAACACCCCAGTTTAAATGCATTTAAAAGCACCTCTCCATCTCACAGAGACTGGAAAGGGTATGTGTTCATCTGTAAAAGCAGCCGAAAGCTTGAAACCCCGTCAAGAGCCACGCCATTCACCTCCAGATGATGAGATGAGAAGTGAAGGTTCCTGTGTCCTGGGACAAAGGGAAACTTCCCTTTTCACCAGGGTCGCTTTAACTTAAACTCGGCAATCGAAGTATCATAGAGAATACCTTGTTTATAAGAACCTCATGCCTGGAGGCTGAGGAGATGGTTCCGTTGGTAAAGTGCTCGCCATGCTCTGGAACTCAAAGTTGGCTGTGGTGGCTCGTGCCTGCAGTCCCAGTGCTGAGGGGGTGTAGGCGGGAGGATCAGCAAGCTCCAGGATTACCAAGAGGCCTCCACAGATAAGGCAGAGTGAATAAGGAAGACATCTACCCACTTCAGGCTGCCACATACATAAACTTCACAGCTGGCCTAGGCTCTTCGCTCTCTTGATAAGGGAATCGCAGGTGTGGTAAATAATCCCAGGAGCGAGTGCTTGAGCTTGGTTCCCTTCAGAGGGAACCCTGCTGGCCATCCTCAGGAGCTGAGCGGATACGCATGGAGGTGGGCATGGAGGTGGCCGTGGGGACCGGCAGCAACTTTGCTCTTTACTGTTTAGTGGTCCAGGCTGGTAACCCCAGCACTCAGGTGGAAGCAGGATCATAAGTTGGAGGTCAGCATGAGCTACATCATAAGACCCTGCCTGTGTCTGTGTGTGTGTGTGTGTGTGTTTTATACATAGAAAAAAAGGAAAGAAGGAAAATGGGAGGAGGGCATTTTTTGGTTACTTTTAAGGGAGGATTGATTTGCTGTTGCTTTGTCAAGAAGCTGTACTCTGTTAGAGGGCTGTATTGACTTTGTATATGCTCGTCTTTCTTGTATTTATAAACACTGAATTCAGAGTTCTGAAACGAAATAGAAATGTCTAGATTAAAAAAAAATTAGTCCACTCAAATTGCCCCTTCATATCTTCCAAATGTCCTAGAATCTGAGTTTTTTTGTTTTTCTTTCTTTTCTGCTTGTCTCCTTCCTTCCTTCCTTCCTTCCTCCCTCCCTCCCTCCCTCCCTCCCTCCCTCCCTCCCCTCCCCTCCCCTCCCCTCCCCTCTCCCCTCTCCCCCTCCCTCCCTCCTTTCTTCCGAGTTTTGTGTATCCTAGGCTGGTTTGGAGTTCACCATGAACTCCTGATCCTCCTGGCTCCATCCAGGTTTACCTCATGTGTGACCTCCAAGTGCTAGGCTTAGAGGGGTGCACCATCACACCTGGCTTATGTGGTGCCAGAGATGGAGCTAGATGGGCACTCTGCCAGCTGAGCTCCATTCCTGGCTGTGCTTTCCATGTTTTTAGGGAGTGCCCCCTAGCACAGGAACTAGAGCCCACACTCCTTCTCTATCAGGTCGCTCATGCACTGACTCATGAGTCAGGTGGCAGTGGGAACAGCAGCAGGGACGTAGAGCAGCTGCCTGGCTGTGCGTCCGGAGCAGAGGAAGGGGCCTGGAGACTGTAGGTCAGGACTGGAATGAGAGCCCAGTCCTCACCCTCAGCCACTTTCAGAGAAGAAGAAGGCCCAGTGATGGAAGACACATCAGCCATTTCTGCCTCCTCTTCTCAGGTTCTTGTTCTCCCAGAGAAGCTGGGCGTCCTGGGAGCCATAAACTTGATGTCTCACTAAAGCAAAGCCTCCTAGTAAACTGAGTGGCTGTGAATTCCCTTCCCCCTCTCTTTTTTCCCCTCTCCCTTTCATCTTCTTCTTCCCCCTTTCCTTTCCTCTTCTTCCCTTTCCTTTTCCTTTTCCTTGTCCCTTTCCTTTCCCCTTTTTCCTTTTCTTCCTTCCCTTTTTTTTTTTTTAAAGGCGGGGTTTCTTGTAGCTCAGGCCTGGCTTCAGTGCTTAGGTATCTAGGGTAACCTTAAATTGGTCCTCTTGCCCCACCTCCTGCGTGCTGGAATACAGGTATGCACCACTGCTGGCCAGCAGACCTGGAGCAAGGCAGGCTCTGTGGCAAGGAGCAGCATCCCCAGCTGCCAAGCAGTCTCCCCTGTGTTGGCGTGGTTTGGAGATCGGTTTCGCCATCTACCCTAGGCTGACCTCACCTGCCTCAGCTTCCCTCGTCCTCGGGTTACAGGCGTGCGATATGCTGTAAACCATTACGCCTACTGTAAATGAATGCCTGGCCAAGTGCTGGCAAGCAATCTCATCCTTGCCGCTCTTCACCACAGAGCTTTCCACCAAATGGCATCACTTCCCCGGGGAACACAAAGTCCCCATCCATTATCACTTCCCCTAGGATGGGCAGGATGGCCAGGGCAGGTACCTATGTGCTGGATCCCATAACTCTGACATTCCTAGGTGAACTTGACAATTGGTAATTTCCACTGACTAGTTCAAAGGCTATGGCTTCACAGGGTAGCCGTGACCACTCTCTTCCCTCTCTCAGCCAGTTCTGTGATTGCTTAGCAGAAGGCTTGGTGAGTCTTGGGGAAAGATATCGTTGTTCTGGTTCAGATATTCACAAGACAAGTAGCAGCACCCCTTTGAGACTCCTGGCATCTGTTGCAACCATCCCCACCTCTCCTCTCCTCCGTCCTCACCCCTCCTTCCTCCCATAACCAGCTGCATCCACAAACACTGTAGTACACCTCTCAGAACACCAGGGCCCTGTGCACTCCCGAGGTAGGAGCTACTGCATAGTTGTTGTTTTAAATACTACAGCCTGGGGCCTGTTAGTCTTACTTTACTTCATTGTGGAGTGAAATGTGTTTCGTCCATTTCAGAACCAGGGTGAATGTGATAATGAACAATCAAATAGGAAAGCATTTGTTTCTCTTCCTGCGGTTTAGAATGATGATGTGTCTTGATTTGATGGAATCAGTTTTAATGGAGTATTTGATATTTAAAAGTGTGCTTTGGGGACTGGAGAGGTAGCTTAGCATTTAAAAGCAATGGGTGCTCTTTGAAGGACCTGGCTTCAGGCAACTTCATCGTCAGGACATTTGGTGCCGTCCTCTGGCTTCCTCAGGCACCAAGACACATGGAACCCTGACAATATACGTCAAAGCACCCACACCCCGGCTGTTGTGGACTCGCTCTATAGACCAGGCTGCCTCAAACGCACAGAGATCCGCCTGCCCCTGCCTCCCGAGTGCCAGGATTAAAGGCGTGAGCCACCACAGCCCATCCTATAAAAATAAGTTTTAAAATGTGCTTTAAACACATACTTAAGGCATTTTCCTTATTAAAAAAAAATTATTGTATTGTCTGTGTATATGTGTGTGGAAGAGTTTCTTTCTCTGTCTCTGTGTGAGTGTGTGAGTGTGTGTGTGTAAGAACTTGTAGAGTTAATTCTTTACTTCCGTCACACAAACTCTGGAGTTGAACAGGTTGTCAGGCTTGGCAGCGAGCTCATTTACCTGCTGTCTCCTGGCTCTCTTGAGACATTTTCTGTCAGAATATCCTTTGATATAAGGTCTTTCGCTGGCCAGGATATCCCCAAGTAGGGTAGGCTGGCTGTCCAGCAGGCCCCAGGAGTCTGCTGTATGTGCCTCCCCGTGTTGGGACCACTTGTCCACACCACCATATCTAACTAGGCATCTGTCCTGCTTTGAGGTTTTGATAGTCAAAGCTTTTTATGGAGTCATAAGGAAATAGTGTTTTCCAGTCCTGTGTGGCATGTCACATCCTCGCCCTGAACATTTCTGAGGCTCCTGTGTGCAAATCAGCCTTCTATTTTACCTGGGTTAAACCCACCACCCCAGCATTCACCAAGACACAGGAAGACAATGTGACTGAAATTAAGAAGAGAGAGGTAACCCTGAACAGGGCAAATCTGTGTCTAGAGGGGACACCTAAGCAAGAGGCATGATGGGTAGGAGCAGACACATGTCACAAGTCCACAAAGAGGGGACAGAGCCGTCCAGTGACCACTGTGGGGCCTCAGAGAAACAAAAAGTCCAGGCCCATAGTGGGAGGGCCAGTGATACGTGCTTACGGAACACTCGGCGCGCGTGGGCGCACACACACACACACACACACACACACACACACTCTCATACCTCCTAAGTGCAGCTGAACATAGGCCATTCTTTGTATTTTGTCTCTTTCACTTTGAGCCAGAATGACTGCCTCTGGAATATTTTTTGAAGATTTATTTATTTATTATTGATGTATGTGAGTGTTTTGTATATGTGTGCATGTCTGATGCACACAGAAGAAGGCTTCACATGTCCTGGGACTTGAGTGAAAAATGGTTGTGAGCCACCATGTGGGTGCTGGGAATAGACCATCATCTGGTAACAGCCTTTAACTGATGAGCCAATGCTCTGGCCAGAATCATGAAACTCATCTGTACATACAAGTGTGTCTGGTAATGCCAACAGCTTCTTGCTGAATATCCAGGGGAGAGGCAAAAACAAAACAAAACAAAACAAAACAAAAAACATTTTGGCCTTTCTTTTCCAATCGGCCATTTAAAGTAATCACTGCAAGGGCATCACTAACTGTAAAAATGTATTTAGTATGTGTATATACGTGGGCGTGCTGTAGCGGTCAGGCAGCAGCCTTTGCCATTCCTCAGGAACTTCCCATCCTGCCTGAGACAGGTCTCTAACTTGCATGTGAGGCTCAGGGATTCAGCTGGGCTGGCTAGCCCGCTGTCCCCGAGGACCCTCTGTGCCCAGGTTTTCCCAGGGTCTAGGGGTCAGCCTCAGGGCCCCATGGTTACACAGCTGACTGAGTGAGCTGTCGCCCACCACAGGGCGTCACTTTCTAGGATTAAGTTTTGCTTTTTGTTCAGTGAGTGGTACAAGATGGAACAAATTGATTCCATTGGAAAACCCATAACTCGGTTAAGATTCAACTCTGTTGTCAGGACCTGTACACGTGTCAGCGACTCGTTTGAGGGAGGTTTCAGTCAACTTGAACCACCTTTCCTCAGTTGGCAGTTGTCACGAAGGGTGTACATTGATGGTGACCCCAGACCAGAAGCGGCAGACTGTGGTCTCAGTGGCTGTCTAGAATACAGAGGGCACCATGCTCTAAAAAGAGGACAAACCACTTCCCGTCCGTGCTGGCTGAGGGCGACAGAATCCTGTGGGCCAGAA
The DNA here is from genome assembly GCF_907164565.1 of Psammomys obesus. NCBI lineage: Eukaryota > Metazoa > Chordata > Mammalia > Rodentia > Muridae > Psammomys > Psammomys obesus. Next base: position 336,698 of record NW_026590172.1, read on the forward strand.
CTGAGCAGCTTTGAATCTCTCTCCTCAGTTTAGAAACAAACCAGATAATATTTGCAGGCAGCAGATTGAGATAAGGCATTGCTCTAACTGCCAAGAAACAAAATTAGAACAAGTGACTTTTAGCTGATGGCTTGATGGCATCTGTGTCCGTGTGTGTGATGTCTGAACATAGAGTCTGTTCTTTTCCCCATCAGCCATCGAGTCTAGGGGTACACGTGCACCTGTGTGTAGACAGAGGCACATCTGCCTTTAGTATCAAAAACGTTGCTTCAGGGACGGGAGCTGTGGCCCAGTGACAAAGCCTTGGATTCTATTTCCAAAGCAAATCAGTGAGGCATGGCTGTACAACGCTGTAATCTCAGCACTCAGGAGATGGAGGAAGGAGGACTGAGTTCAAAACCAGTGAGATCTTGTTTCTAATAATAACAATAATGATAATAATAATGAGGTGTGCCACTCTCTGGCCTTCCTGTTAGAGGCTGCAGAGGGTGGGCTGGGGAGCCCGGCAGCTCCTTGGCTCAGACCCACACTGACTGGAAGCCCTGCCCACTTCCTGTTCTCTGCTGCTCTGGACCCTTTGCTTCTGCCACCCTGTCCCCTCACCCAGCTTCTCTTGGTCCCCGAATGAGGCTTTGTGAGAGAGGACCTGACTGGCGTAGCTTGGGATCCCCCTGAATCAGCCTCCCTTGTTCTGGGATTTATAAGCACAGGCCACCATGCTTGGCTTTCACGAGCCATCGTCATGTTGCTCTTTAGTGGCTACTGCACCGTTTCCGTGCTTGTGGTGACTTGGTGCTTCACACAGTCTCAGCCTAGTGTGAGCAGAGGGAGAGAGAGCTGAGTTCCATGCAGAGCCTAACTTGTCCAGCTCCATGACCTTAGATAAATTCCCTTCTCTTTCTCAGCCACAGACATCCTTCTGTTCAATGTTCTAGTCCAGAGTGTTGAAGGGTCATCGGGCAAAGGTTAGGTGCTGCTGGTGCCCAGCGCAGACTGGACATTTAGCTCAGGCCTGGCCCCTCTCCTCCCGGTCCTTCCCATGGTTCTTTAACTAAACATTGTACACATTTGCTGTGGCAGCTTCCAAACCTACTCCAGCTCTCTCTGTTCCCTGGAGCTTCCTGCTGCTAAATCTAGTCTTTCCTTGATCCCTTAGCTCTCAGCTTTCTGTAGAAGCGACACCATTCCCTCTGTTCAGCTTTGGATCCCCCTGGCTCTCTCAGTGTTCGTCAAAGCCTCTTTAACCTCTCCTGCTGACCCTCAGGATGGGGACTTGCCATCCCTGACTCTCCCACAAAGCAGAGTACTAATTTGCAAATGTATCTTTGGCCTGAGCTGCCCACCTTGGAAGCAGTCAACCAGCTGTGGCAAAGGTTATGGGCCTGTGTCTCCTCCCACTGAGCCATCAGTAAATACCCAGTATGCTAAGACTTAAGAGTGAAGTGATTGTGAAATATCAGAGAGACACAGAGAACTTTCATTCATATGTAGACTGACCTTGAACTTCTGAGATTTCCACCTTTACTGCCCAAGCGCTGGGATTAAAAGTGTGCTCCTCTACATCCAGTTCTCTTTAAAAGTAGAGCTTGAGGCTGAAGAGCCGGCTCAGTGGATAAAAGTGCTTGCTGTTCTTGCAAGGACCAGGGTTCTGTTCACAGGTGCCATACAACCACCTGTAACTCTAGTTCCAAGGGATCCTGCCCCGTCCACGGGTCTGTGGGCATCTGAGCCACCTGGTGCGTCTAAACACACTTGGGAGCAAAGATAAACACATGAGTAAAAGTAACCTTTAGCTGTCTACTCCATACTTACACACCCGCGCACACACACACACACACACACACACACACACACACACACACACACAC
>NW_026590172.1:338575-345615 GCF_907164565.1 Psammomys obesus
CACACACACACACACACACACACACACACACACACACACACACACACGTTGGGCTGTGTAATTCCAGTACATGGGAGTGGAGGTTCAAGGTCTTCCTGAGGTACAGTTAGTTCCTGGCCAGCCTGGGTTACCTGAGCCCTTGTCTCAAACACCAAACAAAACTCAAGAAACACAAATCTTTCTTCTGTTGTCCTTTGTTTTTATCTCTTTGCCCTTCACTGTTAGATTTTCATCCTGTTTTTCTGGAATAGGCAGAGGGCGGGACAGAAGAGTGTTTTATTCCCTATTGCTGCCATCTGCTTAAAACAACAGGAGTAATCACCTGACCCCATTGGAGGGTGGGAATCCAGGACAGGATTTACGAGGTGGACACGGAGGTGCCAGCAAACGCTGCATTCCTTCCAGAGCTTTGGGGAGGTCTGGTTCCAGCCTGCGCCAGCTCTGCCAGGCTCTACTTGTCCTCCGGCCAGGACCCTACGTCTTCCACCTTCTCACTCTCTGCTCTTTTGAGTCCTTTTCTGACCCTCTTGTACTGACTCCTGTGCTGAGGACATTGGCCCCACCCAGATGGCCCAAGATTGTCTCCCTGACCCATGACCATTACTGTAACCACAGCTGCAGTGTCCTTTATTGTGTCAACTCATATCTTCACAGGTCTCGGTATCTTTGGGGGCTATTGTTCTCCCCAGCTAGCAATGTTTGGGGGGGGGGGGGGAGGGAGAAAGGGAGGGAGGGGGAGAGAGAGAGAGAGAAAGAAAGAAAGAAAGAAAACCTGTATAGAAACAGAGAGAACCATTGAATTGAGGAGCAAAAGCTGTAGGTTTCTCCACAAATGGTGACACCGTGTGAACGGCAGCCCTCAGGGCCCGGTGGGTGAGGGAGGTGGTGCAGTGGGTACAGTGTCTTGCCATGCGAACACGAGGGCCTGAGTCTGACCCTCAGCACCCACATAAAAGCCAGCTGTGTGGGGCCATGTGTTTGTAATCAATGTTGGAAGGCAGAGACAGGCAGATCCCTCCATCCTCCCTGAGCCAGTAAGCTGTAAGCCAGCGAGAGACCCGCCTCAAAAAGCAAGCAGAGAACAATTGAGGAAGACACCCAACTCCTGGCCTCCACGAGGACACATGCACAGGTCCATGTAAACAAGAACACGTAACACATGTTAGGAACTATGCTGTTCCGTGTCATCTTAAGTCAGGCTCTCATTTTGTGGCTTTCTGTGGCGATCATCTGCCGAGCCTTTGTGGGAAGCCTAACTTCTTCTTCTTTTTTTCTTTCCTTCAATGGCTGTCTCCTGACCTCTCCACCCAGGATTTGCGCAAGCAGGTAGCACCACTGCTCAAGAGCTTCCAAGGGGAGGTAAGTAAGCCTTATGTTCAACTTATACTGACGCCCCCTTCTGTTGCTGGTTACTTTCTTTTCTGCCATGTCAAACATACCTAAGCACAGCAATGTAAGGAAGGAGGGTTACTGTAGCCCACGGGGTAAGGGACACAGTCCACTGTGGCCGCAAGGCTGCTGGCCACTTCCTCAGTCAGGAAGCAGAGAGACGGATGCTGGTGAGAAGCCAGAAAATGGGACCAAATGTCACTGATGGCTTAAAACTCTGGAGCATAGCCTCCTGCTTCCTGAGACAGCCTTCCATTCCCCACCTTCCCTGGTGCCTCAAGGGACACCTCCCTCTCACCCACAGACAGGCTGTTAAGATGAAAGTAGATCAGAAATGCCTTTAGAAGAAGCCAATAATAACTGTTGTCTTTGATTGAAAAGTTTGAAATTTTATAATCATAACGATTACATGTAATTATTATGGCAAAGTCATCAAATTTAACTCACGTTGAAATTAGATTGATTGATTGCTGTACTTAATTTTCTGTTTCACAAGCCCAGACAATTAATTGGGAACGGGAGTTAACCTCAGTGTTCAATCCAATTTGAAGCATGTTCTGCTCCAACAGTAATGTGAATAATCCTTCATAGCCAGGCCTAGTGGAACACTCTTGTAATCCACCCAGCACTCAGGAGACTGAGACAGGAGGATTTTGTTTAATGTCTCAGCTGCATAGTTGAATCCCAGTTCAGCCTATGCTCTATGGCAAGACTTTGTCTAAAGCAAAGCACCTTGCACCTGCAAAGCTCAAGTCCCCCCGGGACTGCAGTCATGCTTGGTCATGAGCCACCATTCAGGTGCTGGGAATGGAACTCTGGTCCTCTCCAAGAGCAACAAATGTCCTTAGCTAACCCAAGCCATCTCCCAACCCGTAATGTTTTTAATCTGCTGAAGCTATATTTCTCCACTTTATTCTTAACATTGTCATTGTCTTTTTTATTTATTAGTAAAAAAGCTTATTAACTGTGTGAGTTATCCTTTTAAAGAGCCAACCTTGAATATGTTTCTTTGGAGTGCTTTTTCATGTTTCTCTTTCCATCTCTCTATCCTGAATTGTAATTAATTATGTTTATTATCCTTTGTGAACACATACTGTTGTATTTTTTCAAAGCTGCTGCTTTTCTAATCAGACCTTGAATTTTTACCTGAGAAGATTTTCCCCGGTTTCCACACTAGTGCTGCCTAAGCCAGTAGCTCCTTGGCCTTGCACAGTCTAGGACATGGCCTCCCCAGAGCTCAGAGAACCCGGAAGAGAGCAGATCTTAGACATTTTCATAGCAGGGAGCACACTGATTGGCTCAGCCAAGCCATCACAGTCGGTATAGGTCAGTGAGCATGAAGCCACCAAAGTCCAGGTCCCCCCTGAACTGGGGCTCACCTGCAGAGCATAGGTAAGAACCCTGGGTGGCCCCAGAGCAGACCCCCTGCTGAAAACCTTCACGCCAAATGAGCAACAGCGTCCCCAGAGCTACGGTGGGCTCTCAGCTCCATCAGAGACACAGTCTCTGTCTAGTACTTCCTGAAACCGCAAGGCCACATGCCATCAGAGCAGAATTCTATGCAAACATCTGGGAAATACCAGAGGAAGTGACTGAGGATGCGGTGGCTCCCACCGTCTTTCTGGGAGGGAGCACCAGTTCGCAGGCTTCATCTTCAGGCCCCGTGAAAGTCGCTTTGAAGGTGACAGCCCTGGTGCCAGGAGCATCGCAGCCCACGACACACAGTGCGCACCGTTCTCTCTGGAGAGCCCCAGCAGCCCTTCACTGGGCTGACAGAGCCAGCAGTTCCTAACTTCTCCTCATGAGGCTGCCATAACCTTGGTGTCAGAATCACACAAGAAGGAAACCCCTCAGTTGTAAGTAGTTAATTCAGGAGCCCTAAGAAGCGTACGTGGAGGCAGCCAGGCATGGCAGCTCCTAAGATACTGTCACATTTAACAGCAGATGCTTGCAGGCCTGCTACTGTAGAACATGACCAGGTGAGTGGAGAATTGCCAGTTCACTAACGTTAAGAAAAAATGTTGATAGTGTTTTATTCGTGAGGGCTGGAGAGATGTCCCGATGGCTAAGCGCTCACTGCTCTTGTGAAGGACGGGGTTCAGCACCCACAAGGCATCTCACTACCATCTGTCTCCGGTTCCAGGAGATAAAGAGTTCTCTTCTCCCCTCCACAGGCACGAGGCATACATGGTATAGGGACATAATCTCAGGCACACAGGTGCATGCATAAAACAAATAACTGTAAAATTTAAACTGTAAATTAAACAAAACCTACCAGCAAACTAGAATTAGAACCATTTTTAACCTTGAAAAAATTACTATGTAATTCTAGTAACGGTCATCAAAATTATTTGTTAAAGACAAATTTCTTTACAACGAAGGATAGGGACATGGCTCAGTGGCCGAGCATTTGCCCGCATCCCCTGGCGAGGGGCAGGGCTACGTGTGGCTCAGTGGGAGAGCTCTTTCATGGGTTTTGGGCACCACACAAGACAAATAGAAGATAAGTAAAGCTAAACTTACCCCTGAAGACAAATTCAAAGTTTGGAGATAATAAACCAGAAGATGACAGCCTAAGTTGTGCATAGATGGAGTCCCTGGCCGGACGGAGGCTGCAGAGTCTTGTCACAGCCTTCCCAACACAGAACTGCTCCGGGTTTGCTGGACCCTGTCTGTGTCTGTATATTTGCAGTGTTTGTTTGTGCTTCCATAGCAAAAGCTGCATGGCTTTAGTTGGCTTGGTTTGTTAGACAGGGTCTAATATAGCCTTATCCCCATGTAGCCAACCTTAGTTTCCTGCTCCCCCTTTCCAAATGTTGGGTGAAAACCAGGGACTCTTGCATGCGAGGCAAGTGGTCTCCTCACTGAGCTGCACATCCCAGGCCTCATGCTCAGTTTTCCCAGGGAAGCATGGGTACTCAGGTAAAGCTGTAGACTTAGACAAGCTGACAAGGAGGGCGGAGTGTCCACCATGGAACTGTGCCATGGGATGGGTCCAGGGATGGAAGAAGAAGTAATATCTTTCCTACCCATCGCAGAGTTCGTGGGCGAAGGCCTGTAACAGCAGAGCTGTGAGAGAAAAGGTTTACATCGCTAGTGAGTGCTTCCTTCAGAGATACCAACCAGAGCTGGCACAGGAGGTGCAGACTTCCCGGACAGACTGCACAGCAGGGCGAATGGAGGCTAGCCTCTGCTACATAGTAAAAGCTTGTTCAAAACAGCTACGCACATTTATCACATGCAGGGTTTCTTCATACAGATTTATATGTTATGTAATATGCATGTTACATATTATATATTGTTATAAATGTGGTATTTTCTTGTTTTTGTTTTATATGGGGTTATATCTGGCCAAGCTAACTGGCTACATACCCAGTAATCCCAGCACTTGGGAGGTAGAAGCAGGAGTATTAGAAGTTCAAGGCCATCCTTAGGTACACAACAGATTTAGGACCAGACTGGGGACGTGGAACCTTGCCACAAATACAACTAATTTTGTAAGGGATAGAGTTTCTCTCTGCAGCCCTGGCTATCCTGGAACTCACACTGTAGACCAGGCTGACCCCAAACTAACAGATTCTCCTGCCTCTGTTTCCCAAGTGCTGGGGTTAAAGGTGTGTGCCCAGCAGAAAGAAAGAAAGAAAGAAAGAAAGAAAGAAAGAAAGAAAGAAAGAAAGAAAGAAAGAAAGAAAGAAAGAAAGAAAGAGAGAGAGAGAGAGAGAAAGAGAAAGAGAGAGAGAAAGAAAGAGAGAAAGAAAGAAAGAATAGCTAAATAAAGGATCAGAGACATCAGAGGTACTTACAAGTTTAAAGCCAATGTCCTTAATAGGGACCTGTAGAGAGAGCTCCTTTGTGCACTGGAGAAACTCCAGGTACAATACCCAAGGACCCGATGTCCTATTGTGCCGCCCTCTGCCCTGGCCCTGCACCACGAACCTTTCTTATTCTTCCAGCCAGCCTCGAACTCTGAGCCTCTCTACAGTATTGGAAGGGACCATTGTGGTTAAGGTGGCAATGGGCTTGGTGCATTTTAATGATGTTAGAGCGAAACCCCAAGGCCCAGCCAGCACAGGGTCCTCCCGGAGGTTGGCTGGGTGATGGCTCAATTAGAGGCCCAGGACTGCTGAGGCGAGTGGGCCAGCGCCGTAATTGAAAGCACATTTTCTTCTCCGAAGCTGCAGCTGGTTTAGCTCTGCTCATGCAGAAAAGGATATAACCTTGCATAACATAGGAAATGAACGGTTGAGAGAGAAGCCAAATTCAATTTTAGTCAGATATGTTGAGGCTGAGCCCATGATCTATGGGAGTCCAGGCGAGCAGCGCACATGTGGGAAGGAGCGCACTCAGCACTCTATTAATCACGGCCGCCCGCCTGGCGCTGCCGCCCCTGTGTGCAGGGGGCTGCTGCGCCCCGCTCCTCCTCAGCGCTGGAGAGCAGCCAGGCACTCCAGAAGTTAACCTCTTAAAGACCCGGAGCTGCTTTCTGTTGAATAAATGTAATTTTGTGGTCAGAAATAAATGCTTGTGATGTAGCAGGGAGCTTTGAAAACAACAGTGAGCCAAAGCTATTACAAATTGCTCCGTGTTGGGGAAGTCAACAGCACACATCAAAATTCCTCGTGTAAGGCAAATTGATTTCGGCCCAGAGCTCTGCAGCTATTCAATAAAAGTCCTATTAAACCATTGTGTGTAATGAACAGTCCAGAGCAAATCTAGTATTTTCAGAGGGTAATTATTTTTAACGTCCTCTTGGTAGCCATCACTAGATCTCTTGGATGCTTACAGTGGGTTCCCAAGTGTGGCGTGCCCTCTTCAACTGGTGTTTGGCCTCTGAGCTGGAGACCCCTCTGCAGCTGCCTCCCAGCTGCCTAACAGGCACCTGGCAGCCTTCTTGTGCCTGGAGGTAAGTGAGGGCCAGCCCTGCCCCTCCAAGAGCGTGTCTCCTGGAGCCAGGCACACAGGAGACACCTTAGAAGTTTTGTTGAGTCAGCCTGGAGACAAAAGGAGCTTCAAAAGCCTGAGGGAGGATGGTGGAATATTGCTGGTTGCTTAGAACCTCAGGAGCAGAGGACAGTGGCCCGAGACGAGGAAGTCAGGTCCTGTGTGGTCCAGAGACCCATATCAGAGCCCAGGGGAACCATGACAGACCTGGCACCTTGGGACATGTCTTTTTACTTCAGCTCCTTGACCATGTGGAAACCAGACTCATTACTACTTGGTGATTGACAGCAAGCGAGGCTCTACCCATGCTCAGCTCATGGTGGAGTTGTGATTCTGCCTTACCAAGTCACAGCTCAAAGGCAAAGTCGGCTTGTTTGTTCTTTGCTTCCGTGATAGCTGTGTGCCAGTCCAAACGCAAACTAGACCTTGATCTGTAATGGAGCTAGAGTAATGCAGACACTGTCTTCACAGAGTTTGATGGCCAGTGAGCTCTGTGTCCCATGTTACCCAGTGCTTGGTGCATAGCAGGCTCTCATTAGATAAAGGGTGCAAGGGACAGGAATGACCATAGAGGAATGGTTGAGGTTAGCTGAGGTCACTTGAATGCATTGGGTACACGGGTTTGTGAGTGAGGTGATGAGTAGGTGAATTTATATGGGTGACGATGGATGGATGGATGGATGGATGGATGGATGGATGGATGGATGGAT
>NW_026590172.1:345625-347138 GCF_907164565.1 Psammomys obesus
TGGATGGATGGATGGATGGATGGATGGATGGATGGATGGATGGATGGGTGGATGGATGGATGTGGGTAAAGGGTGATGGCTGGGTGAAGGGCATGGATGGATGGATATGGGAGAGAGTAGATAGACTGATGAATAGGGTAGATGGATATTGGTAGGTAGGGAGATGATAACTGAATGCACGACTAGATGGATTGGAAGGGTTTTTGGAAGAAGTGGTTGGATGTTTGGATAGGTGAATGGGTGAAAGGGGTTGGGTAGATGGATAATACAGCAAATAGATGGAGGCTGGTGGATGGCTGGGATGGCTGAATGACTTGATAGATTAAATAGGAATGAATAGATGATTAAGTGAAAGTACACGAAATGAAATAAATAGATGGATAATTGAATGCATGGGTATTGGCAAGGGTGTATGGATCAGATAGGACAGTGGTATTCTGATTTGTTTTCTGTTGCTGTTGTAACCGCCGTGACCTAAAGGAACCTGGAGAGGAAAGGCTTTCATCTTACAGCTTGCAGTCCATTATAACGGGAATCTGTCATAGGCTTTTGGCTACTTTATTGGGTTCTTATATCTACTACCTTCTCCACCCGATACCTTCCAACCTCCCAACACCAGGTAGGTGAGAAAGAAAGTTAGAGGGGAAAGAAGGTGTAGACCTCTTTAGACTACTTACTGCTGATCAAGGGCATTGAGTTTCTTGGGGCAAATTTGACCTTTGCCAACAGGATATCCAATTTCTTCTACTCATCTCTTTGCAATGACCACTTGACAAACTGCAACAAGCTGCAGCATCGGGGGAGCGGCAGTCCCCTTCTTCGGAGAGCTGCCCTCCACCCCCGATCTTTTTGGGGCTCTGGCATTTATAAGAGTCCCAAGAATAAATGTAAACGATCCTCAGCTGGTAAAACCACACCATCCCAGAGCATGAGACAAATCAGAGTTAGTGGCTATGGACAAACTGAAGCAGTCCCATATCCCAAGATTAAAACAGATATGTCTTAGGAAAAGGTGTGTCCACGTGTTCATTAGATTTTCCTAATGTCCCCCTGACTCAATGCAGTCGTTCCTTGTGTGAGACTAACATCAAGGGTCAGATGGCCAAAATGTTGGGTTTTCAGAATGAATTTATAAAGGGAACACTTAGAGATTTGGTAAGTGGCTGGGGTGTGGTTCAGATTCTAGAGTACCTACCTGCCTGGAATCCCCCATGAGGGGCTGGGCTGTGGCTCAGTGGTAGAACACCTGCTTAGAATCACCCAGTGAGGGGCTGGGGTGTGGCTCAGTGGTAGAGCACCTGCCTAGAATCCCCTAGTGAGGGGCTGGGGTGTGGCTCAGTGGTAGAGCCCCTGCCTAGAATCCCCCAGTGAGGGCCTGGGGTGTGGCTCAGTGGTAGAGCCCCTGCCTGGAATCCCCCATGAGGGGCTGGGGTGTGGCTCAGTGGTAGAGCCCCTGCCTAGAATCCCCCAGTGAGGGGCTGGGGTGTGGCTCAGTGGTAGAGCCCCTGCCTAG
>NW_026590172.1:347148-381540 GCF_907164565.1 Psammomys obesus
AGGGGCTGGGGTGTGGCTCAGTGGTAGAGCCCCTGCCTAGAATCCCCCAGTGAGGGGCTGGGGTGTGGCTCAGTGGTGGAGCCCCTGCCTAGAATCCCCCAGTGAGGGGCTGGGGTGTGGCTCAGTGGTCACCTGCCTAGAATCCCCCTTGAGGGGCTGGGGTGTGGCTCAGTGGTCACCTGTCTAGAATCCCCCAGTGAGGGGCTGGGGTGTGACTCAGTGGTCATCTGCCTAGAGTCCCCCAGTGAGGGGCTGGGGTGTGGCTCAGTGGTAGAGCCCCTGCCTAGAATTCCCCAGTGAGGGGCTGGGTGTGGCTCAGTGGTAGAGCCCCTTCCTAGCATCCCCCAGTGAGGGGCTGGGTGTGGCTCAGTGGTAGAGCCCCTGCCTAGAATCCCCCAGTGAGGGGCTGGGGTGTGGCTCAGTGGTAGAGCCCTGCCTAGAATCCCCCTTGAGGGGCTGGCTGTGGCTCAGTGGTAGGGCCTACCATGTATAAAGTTAGGAGTTCCCTCCCAGCACTTCCAAATTAAAGCTGGCTTTCTGCCAGTAGATGGTCACATTGCTCTTGTCAGACAGTAGGTCATCATGATGTGTTTCTTGCTGGCTCTTCTCACCCTTCCCTGGTCTATATGATTTTCCTTACGCCAATGCCACAGTCTTGGTTAACGTGGTTTGTGGTAATTTGTCAAGTGGGAAATGTGAATCTTCCAACTTTTTCCAGTTTGAAGACTTTTTTTTTTTTTTTTTTTCTGTTTGGGGCCCTTGTACTTCCACACAGATTTCATGATCAGTCTTTCATTTTCAGCGATGAAGCCAGCTGGGATTTTGGAATGCAGTGCATTGAATCTGTAAATCAGCTTTGTGGCTATTACCATTGTCATAGTATTAAGTCTCCAATTGAGCAAAGACCTCCATTTAATTAGTGTCCATTTAATGTTTTATGGTTTTCAGAGTAAATTTTACGTTTCCTTCTTTTAGTTTTTTTTTTATTCTTTGACAGTTTTATATATGTTTACAATGTATCTTTCAATATTGTTGTTGTTGTTGTTTCTATTACTCTGGAGATATCTCTCATCATTCCATTGTGGCTGGCCTGGAGCTCATTGTTTGTTTGTTTGAGAAAGGGTCTCTCGAGCTGTAGAAGTGCTCAAAGGTTAAGAACACTTGCTGTTCTTCCAAAGGTCCTGAGTCCAATTCCCAGTAACCACTTGGTGGCTCACACCATCTATAGTGAGATCTGGTGTGCAGGCAGAATGCTGTATAAATAATAAATAAATAGTCTTATGAGAGAGGGAGGGAGAGGGTCTCTCATTCTGAAGCTTTGGCCCTTACCATCAGCCCTAGCTCTAAAGGAAAATGATTCTCCCTCGACATCAGCTAGGGTGGAGCCTGTGAGCTCCTCCCACCCATGCTGGAATGTTGATTGGGTTGATCTTGAGCAGGCAACCATAACTGCTCTGAGCTCAGAAGTAGCATCTAGAAGACAGTGTTTCACAGCTTCTTCCCTAGCCTCTTGCTCTTATGTTCGCTCTGACTCGTCTTCCCAGATGTCCCCTGAGCCTTGGAGGGGTTTATATGATTGTCTTATTTAGGGCTAGACACTCAACAGTAAGTTCTTAACTGGTTATGAGCCTCTGCGTTGACTGACTACTGCCCACTGCAGAATGATGCTTTTCTGACCAGTCTAGAGCTGCACAAATCTATGGCTATAAATAGAAATATTTAAAAGGCAGTTTGGTAACGTCCATTTGGCAAAACAACAGCAGTAGATACCCATGGGGTCCAAGACCTCCCAAGCCTTGGGCGTTGAACAGGTTTACAGTGCCAGGCTTGGATTCCGTTCTGAGGAGCAAGCCTCAGATCCACCCGGAGAGCTGCTGTGCCATCATTACTCCAGGAGGCACATCTTGGGTAGCACATTAGTGCCGGAGCTTGTAGCGAGCGTGACTGGTTATGCCCATGGAGGGCTTTTCTCCTCCAGCATCCAACATGACACCTTTGGTACCTTGATAGCCTCCTAGCAGGGACGGGGCTCTCTATCCTACAGCTAGAATAGGGTCATACTGTCCAGCTATGGCAGACACCTACCCAATGGAACACAGCCTGTGTTGTTTGAGGGTCTCTGACCAACAAACTTACAGGGAGGTCTCTTTTCTCCAGGAAGCATTCTCTCCAGCCCCAGAAACTGTTGGGTTTGTTGTTGTTGTTTTGTCTTTTTTGGTTTTGTTTTCAAGACAGTCTTTCTGTGTAGCCCTGCCAGGCAATCCTGTTACTTGTTTTGTAGACCAGGCTGGCCTTGAACTCAAAGAGATTTGCCTGCCTATCTGTCCCAAGTGCTAGGGTAAAGGGTGTGAGGGTTACTGGCATGTACCACCATGACCGTTTTATAAAGTGCTAGGGATAGAACCCAGGGGTTTCTGAACACTGGACCAGCTCTCTAGCAGCTGTTGATGACCTCAGGCAGCCATTTCTTCTCTGGGAACACTTCCCTGATCCCTCCCATGGTTTTCCTAAAGTAAAAGGTGTTCGGAGGGAAGAGGAGGCTCTGACTGGCTGGGTATTGTGAGCCTGCTCACACTCTTTCTATGGTGGGAATGAAGGAACCAATCAACTAGTGAGGCAGACAGCTGCCCTCCCAGCTATCAGTTTGATGATCTGTACTGCTCTTTCTGTGGTGTCTGCCCACACCTCTGCTGTGGCCTCACTCTTACATTCATTCTTCATGGCAACATCTTCTTTCAGATTTTTACTAAAACACACTTTCCACATCCAAAAAATAAATGATTTGGTCTGGCAAGGTGGCTCAGATGGTAGTGGCACTTGGCAGCAAACCTAATGACCTGAATTTGATTCCCACAACCCACATAGTGGAGGGAGAGAGCTGACTCCTGCCTACTATTCTCTGACCTCCACATTCAATAAACAAAATGTTTAAGAAAAGAAAGAGAGAGACTTTTCTCTTGTAGCCCAGGCTGATTTTCAATTCCTAGTGTAGACTGGAATGGTTTTGAACTCCTGTTCCTCTGCCTCCGCCTCCCAGGCTTGGGGATGGAGAGCTCTGCCACCATGCCCAGGGCCATGGAAAAGCTGTTTTCGCTGCTAATACAAAACCCTGCTCAGACAGTCTTTCATATAAAAATTAACTTGTTATCTGCATATAAGATTTGGAACTTCAGCTGCACTGTCAACTTTGGAATAAAAGAATCAGAGCTTTCTAATTTAAGCCAGTGCCATACAGGAATTACCAGCCCAGTTACTCTGGAACAGTGTATTTCTTTGACCTTTTGTCCCAGCACAGCACAGTATTCAACACAGACTCGGAACTGTCAAGTACAGTAGCAGCCTAGGCCTGAAGCTCAGTGAGTACAGTGTTTGCCTAGCATGCACCAAGCCGTCACCAGCACCACATAAACCGGGTAAGGAAGTGCAGACCTGTGATCTCAGTACTCCTGTAATGGAGGCAGGAGGATCAAAACTCCAAGATCGTACTTGGCTACTTGTGAAATTCAAGGTCAGCCTGGGCTACATGAGGCCCTGACTCAAAATAAGAACACAAGAGGAAGAAATGTATAGTGGAAGCCTCTGGTCATGTTGCTTGAGGAGGGTGGGGTGGCTCCTTGTAGAAAGATGCCCAGATCTTTCTTTTCTTTGAGTGGGGAGAAACTGTTTCCAGTGGCTGTGGACAGTGTGAGGCTGTCATTACACCTTATCCCCAAAAAACAGGTGTGTATACCACAGCCCTTCCCATACTAACCAGCTTCCGAAAGATCTTTCCATTCTCAGAAGGAATATAGTAGCTGCAGAAAGGGGTCCTTTTAGATTTCTGGAGGAGGAGAGTCTGGCCTGTAAGTCCTGGCTCTGGGGATAGTCTGATCCCCTGTGCTGGTGGGAGTGGCCTCAATTTACAGGTAGATCTGAGCCCAGCCCCAAGGATCAGTAGAACATTCCAATGAGGCGCCTTCCAGGCTGAGTGGAAATTGCTTGGTACTCCCGGGAACAGGGAGTGACCGGGTGTGGCTGGAGGGGGAGGTGAGCCCAAACAGAACGGGAAGCCGCCGGACAGATTTTGCAGGTGTCGAGGACTTGTGTGACCTAGTCCTGCCACCATAGTGCCATCTCTGTCCTGTCCTCTTGTTCGTTTTGCCGTTAGGCTGTGGGAACAGTAGATAGAATCGCCACATCAATCTCATGGGTACGTGAAGGAGCCGTTAGGTATAACCTTGGAACCTGATTCCACACTCTGCCTTCAGACCTCACCCAAGGAGCTGCCATGCCTCTGTGTGCCACTGCCCAGGCACAGAGTGACAGGCAGAGAAGAATGAGATGGGTTTCTTTCTGCCTCCCTTTTTGAACAATGAAGGCTCCAGAGGAGAGGACCATTCCCTTCATAGACACCTGAGGCCTGCTCTTACAGTGAACAGAGTCAGGGTCACTTGAGCGTTCTCGGGGTTGGGCGCTGTGTTAGCTCACTTGCTTGCTCAGCCCTGGCAGGTGAAGTCTGTTGCCTGGCTGCTGGCAATTCTGATCAAGCAGCCAGCCCCTAAGTCCTGGTGCCTGCTCCCAGCCTGCTCAGCCACCACAGGGACGATGAGCTGGGGACTCCTGCATGTTTCAGGACAGTGGCCGTGGGGAGGAGGCAGGAAAGGCGGGTCACAGAGAGGCAGGCTGTCAGAACTCTCAGGATGTGCTGGTTATTCCAGACAGCTTGGGAAGGCTTGCTAGGACAGTGGTGCCCTCGACTAGAGAATCAGCCTCTCTTAAACCTCATGGACTAGGGGTGTGGCCTGGTTGGGTAGAGCATTTGCCAAGTGTGAAGTCATGGCACTGAAACAACTGGACATGGGAGCACCTACCTGTGGATGTCAGGCCATCCCTGTCTGCATAGTGAACTTAAAGACCTTGTCCTGGGAGGGAGGAAGAGGGGGGAGGAGAAGGAAGAGGAAAGGAGAGAGGGACAGAGGGAGAAGAGAAGGAAAGAGGGACAGAGGGAGGGAGCTAGGGAGGGAGGGAGCTTCATGGGTGACTTAGACCCACTGCCAACCCTTGTCATCTTGGGACTGTATTTGAACTTGCTGACATTTGTGGAAGGAGAGTTCAGAGCCCCTGACTCAGAATTCATTTCCTGGTGCTGTCAGACTGGTTTAAACACTAGAAACACGTGCCTTGTGGACCTGAGATTAAAGGAGAGGTGACTGTGTGAACAGGGCTGGCTTTTGGAGAATAAGAAGTAGTGAATGACATTTCTGTGTGGAGGCAGCACCCCAGTCTGTCAGGGTGTGAGTGTGTACATGTGTGTCCACTCTCAGTGTCCCAGAAAGAAACACATGAGCAAGGCGAAAGTAACCTGGCAAGGGTGGGCCATGACTCAAACCAGGCTGCACAGGGAGGGAAGATCACTTAGGTTTTAGTCTAAACGGGACAGTGGCCGTTTCATTGGTGGGACCTGACCTCACATCTGATGCAGTTAGCTGATTTGCACAAAGAGGAGGGCAGTGCTGGTCTAGAGTCGGGGGACATCAAAACCTGGGAGAGGCCTATGGACTGTTGGCTCTTGGTGGGTTATCTGCCTTTAATAGGGAACAAAAGAGCCATCTCTCATGTCCATGCCCCCCTTTTTAGTGTGTGTGTATGGGTGTGTCTGCCTGAGATGGGTGTGTTCATGTGGTGTGTGTATGGGTGTGTTTGCCTGAGAAGGGTGTGTTTCTATGGTGTATGCGTGTGTGGGTGCCAGACGACAGTCCAGAGAGTTGTTTCTCAGGCCCCATCTACCCTTTTCTTTTGAGATTCTCCCTGATGTGGTACTCAGCAAACAGGCTAGGCTGGCCAGTAAGTCCCAGGGATCCTCCTGCCTCAGCTTCCCCAGTGCTGGGATAATAAGCCTGCAACACTGCTTTTTACGTAGGTTCTGGAAATCAAACTCAAGATGCAACTTTGCCATCTCCCAGGCCCCGAGTTCTCCCTTTTTATAAAGTCCAGCTGGACTCAGGTCCACAGGGCTGACTTCTGAGTAAGGCAGCATGAGTGCCTGGGGAGGAGTCAGAGTCTTTTGTTTGTTGTTTGGTTGATTTGGGGTGGGTTTTTTGTGGGGTAATGTCAAGACAGGGTTTCTCTGTGTGACAGCCTAGAACTCCCTTTGTAGATCACTTTGGCCTCAAACTCACAGAGATCCACCTGCCTCCCAAGTGGCTGCAGAATTACAATCCCCATGCCCTGCTGAGGCATGCAGAGAGCTGACAGGGATCTGGGCTGCTCGGGAGGACATCGTCCTGGACCTGGTCTGCTTCGGGCAAGACCTGGGAAATACAGGCCCCTCCCTAGGTGGGTGCAGAGATGGTTTCTGGGGCCAACCCGGGACCCATGCAAAGGCTAGCTGTGTAGGAAGTCCATCCTAGAGGCAAGCCAAGCACGGCAGCGGGCAGAAGGATCATGGGTTCCAGTTCATTTACAGCTATCTCGTAAGTTCAGGGCCAGCATGGACTACAGGAGACCCTGGAGCGATGGGCCAGCATATACAGTACACTCGTGCACGTGTGCACGCGCAGTTTTATTTTATGAAGGAAGAATAAAATCTGAATTTTAAACAAGTGACTTGAGATGTTGACCTTGGCACGGGAGCTGTTAGATGCTGACGGTGTTAGCAGTGTCTCTGCCTGTCCTGTGTTCGCTCTCCTGAGTCCTGGAGCCTGTAACCTCCCTCTTGGCAGTTCACCCTCCTCTCTCAGCCCTCAACAGACTGTTGCCTGGCCCAGGCGAGAGGCCCTGTAATTAAGACCCATCTTTTGCCTCTTTAATAGCACAGGAGAGTGATCCTGAGCAAGGCTGGCAGGAAACTCATTCCAGGCCTTCCTGAGCCGGACGGATGGAGTGATGTCGTGCTGCCTCAGGAGCAAGAGCCATCTCTTGCCTTGGCAGTTGTGTGGTGGGAGGCAGCTAGCCCAACGGGGTGGCCTGGCCATGGAAGCCTCTTGGATGAGTGTCCAGCTATCTGCAGTTCTCTTCTTCACCACTCTGTGATATGTGGGCCTCAGCTGAGGGAAATAAGCTCAGCTGGGACAGCTGATGAGGACGCCAGCGACAGACACCCCCAGTGCCTGCTGGGAACCCCAGTGCTGCCCTTGGCTTAGCCTTTTTATGCCTCACACCGACGCAGCATGCTCCAGTTTTTCCCATTGGTCAGTTCCCAGTGCCTTTCACGTTGTCCTTTGGAATGAGGACAGGAAGGTTCCAGTGGTCTTCCTCTCCAGCCTCCCCCTGGGCATCTTCTGTGGTGTATGCCAGCTGTATGCGATCCTCCTGCATGTGCAGGGTTGGCCTCTTAGATTCTGACCCCACTCGCCATCCAGTGTCAGTGCCCGTGCGTCCCATGTTTGTGTCTGGGCTCTCTCCCTGCCGAACTCCCCCATGTTTGTGACTTGTTAGAGCCTCATCCATGGGATCTTAATTTTGTCCCACAACTAGAGCATAAGCAGATATGTGTGCTAGGAGGCTGAGGCAACAGGGTTAGGCCACCTCGAGCTGTATAGTAAGACTCTTTTAAAAAGAAGGAAAGAAAACCAATGAGCTCTGAACACATTTTGAGGTCTTTCTCTCTCTGTCTCTTTCCCTTTCAGATTGATGCACTGAGTAAGAGGAGCAAGGAAGCAGAGGCAGCCTTTCTGACTGTGTACAAGAGACTAATTGATGTCCCAGGTAAGTCGGTCCATTGCTAGCCAGGGATGGAGACACGCATCTGCTCCAGCTGTGGCTATCACTGTTTTCAGTTTTCCTGAGGAGAATGGGTCACCCAAGCAGCTTCCGTGGAAAACCAGGGGTGGGGAAGGGGGTTTGGAGGATGTGAATTCTCTAGAATCCAGACTTGGGCAAGAAGGAAAATGCCCTGTGTTCCCAGGCTCACTAGCTGACTCTTCGTAAGCCTGAGCCTCTGGGCCAGGCTGCAGAATGCTGTGTATCACTCTTCTGAGTGGCGGTAAGTGCTCCGCCGCGGTCTCCCAGGGCACGTGTCACCTCAAGACCTTGGAAGTGGTGAGGACCACACACCTGGTGTGCCTCATTCCCCTCCTGGGTCACAGGGGATCGTGGCTCCTGGAAAAGTCTCTCTCACCGAAGGGTTGAAGCTGACAGTCCCTTCCACTGTGACTGCGTATGTGAGTGGCATCTTCTTTTAAAGGAATGCACCATCAGGAATTCCCCAAGGACATGACATCTGCCCTGTCGGACAGTGGTGGGTTCTCATTCCTCAACTTCCATGTGGTTGAGACCCTGTCAGGACAGATGGACATGATCACATGGATCCTAGCTCAGTCCTGCAGGAAAAGCCACGTAGCCATCCTCCCCTGCTGACAAGGAAACCACAAGGCTCCCCACCCCCACTGCAGTCACATATGTGCCCTGTGGGGACATCACCATAGTAGACATGCCTTGGCAAACAACACAGAAACTTCTCTTCTGTGCCTGTGGGGTGTTCTCATTCTTTCTGAGAAGGGTCTGCTCTGTGGCACTGTGTTTGTTGACAGCCACGCAGACCGGGCTGCCATAGGCCCTGCTCTTGTCTTAGAGCTGAACCACACGAGGAACTCCCTGAGCGGAGAATAGAGAAGTGTGGTCTCCACCGTGGGCTCGAGTGAGGGTCAGTGGTACTGCTTTTCCCTTTGAGCTCAATTTTCTGTTCTGTAAAATCGGTTGGATGGATGTTGGATGTGGGAATGACCCAGTGCTGGAGTGAGCCAATATTTTATTACTTTAGTTGTTTATCATGCTCTAGGTTCTAAATTCTGACCTTAGGATTTTCTGTAAAGAGTTTGTATGTGGCCAGGGGTTTTCTGAAGACTGTGCCCAAGCCCGACAAGGAGGCCCCTGTACTATAAATGGATTATTTGGTGTTCAGGGTACACTGCATGTCCTGGTTTGCTTCTCTGTTGCTGAATAAAAGAGTGGCCAAAACAACTCGAGACAAGAAATAATTTATTTGACTTGCATATGTTGATCATGGTATATCATTGAGAGGAGTCAGGGACCTGGAAACAGGAACTAAAGCAGAGGCCATGGAGGGAGACTGCTTACTGGCTTACTCTCCATGGCTTGTTCAGCCTCCTCTCCGGCACAGCCCAGACCACCTGCTCAGAGGTGGCTCTACTGACCGTGGGCTAGGCCCTCCCGTCAGTCACTGTTCAAGAATCTGCCCCGTACAGTTGCCCAGGGGGTGACTCCTCTTCCCATTGTTGCTCTGGGTTTTTCCTGTTGACCGAAGCTGCCCAGCTGGTTTCCCCTCACGTGCCAGCCATCTGATGGATAGTGCCTACGTTTTCTGGTTGTTAGTTTTCAGGGGTGGGGTTAAACCTCGTACATGTTGTGCAGTTGGCGCTCCAATGTGTAAGGCACCGGAGAGTTTTTTCTCTGAGCCATGCGATGTGTACCCTGACTCTAGGACGCAGAGTTTATGGGAAGCACATCACCCATTCCCAAGTGTTCTCAGGGCTCCTCCTGCCCACAGGGCTCTGCTCGGCCACCACTGGACGACTCCACATGAGAGTTGGCCTCTGTCGAGCTGGGGGACTATCTGCTTTGTGTTCACCAAAGACCCATCTTCATTTTGACCTCAGTGATGTTTCAAACTAAAACTTCCATTCTGTGCAGAGTCAAGGTTGTACCAGGATTTCCCCTAGTAAAGTTTTCCAGTTTTTACTTAATAATTTACTTAGTTTTTCCAGTAATTAGTTAGCAAGTTGTTAGATTCTTAATCTGAAATTATTTTCTGATTTAGTTTTTCATAGAACACATAATTATTTTCCTCATTAAAGTCTCATGTTTTTAATATATAAACACCTTATATTTTCTGTACCAATAGTTTTCAAAATCATATTGGGCTAGAGAATCTTATTTTCACCTTTATCTTCTATCTATCTATCTGTCTTATCTATCTATGTGTGCCTGTCAGAGAATAATTTGTCATAGTCTGTTCTCTTCTTTTACCTTGTGGGTCTCAGGGATCAAACTCAGGTCCTAGAAGTGCCTTTACCCACTGAGCCATCTCACCGGCCCATGTTTGTGTTTTGAGGCTGGGTTGTATTATCTATCTAAGGGTGACCTCAAATTCACTGTGTAGCCAAGTTAGTCTCTTAACTCACCACAATCCTCCTGTCTCGGTCTTCCAAACTTGGGCAGCAGCTTGTGGGTCACCACCCTGTGGCGTCACGTATTTACATTACAATTGACAACAGCAGCAAAATTACAGTTAGGAAGTAGCAACAAAATAATTTTATGGTTGGAGTCACCACAACATGAGGAACTGTATTAAAGGGTCACAGCACTAGGAAGGTAGGGAACCACCAAGCTAGAGTATTAAAGTTCACAGTGACGATAGTTTAAATAAGCTTTATTATTTTGGAGTTGAGAATGTAGCCTAGTTGATATAGCCTGCGTAGCCTAAAGCCCTGGGTTCAGTGTGTAGCCACATAGATTCGGGCGCTATGGTGCGTGCAGTGTAACCCCAGCATTCAGGAGGTAGAGGCATGTGAAGTTCCAGGCCAGCGTGCTCTACTGGAGAGTCTGTCTCAAAAAAAAAAAGTTTTCTGTATCAAAGTCAACCAGAACACACCTCCATTCCAGGTAGGTCACTCCCACCTCAGCATGCTAGACATGCTGTGGACTGACAGACCTGAGTGAGGAAGCTGGGCTAGGGCATTCCACCATGGCCATGCAGTCTGGCTACTGCTTAGATGAGGTAATCCTTGCCTGAGGCTTCCAGGAAAGGCCTGGTCAATAGCGTCTCGTTTATTGACAGCCACCCAGCCAGCCAGGGGTCCGGGAGCCTTCATTGTCTGTGGGCTTTAGGCGGCAGGCCAAGAGAATATAGAAGGACTTGTGGATATGAGTTGTACTTGAGAGACAGGAGGCTTGGGGAAGCCGACAGGTGGGCCAGCTACATGCCCTGTGGCTCAGTGCCAGGAGCTCAGGCAGGGCTGCCAGCCCCGGGGAGAGCTAGGTCTCCTGAGGTGGCGCCAGCCGCCTGGATCTGTACTTCTCTGTATTTTTCTTCTTGTTTGTGGGGTCTGCTAGAAGGGAAGTGCCTCATTGTCAAGGTTGGTTCTCCTGCTCTGAACCCAGCAGCAGTCACAGACAGTATGAGCCAGGCAGTAACAAAGGTCTCCAGGTAGTGCTTCTCCCCTGCAAACCCCACAGTGACAGTCGGCTTCACCTCTGACCAGCCAGTGGAAGCCTGCTCAGCCAGCTGCACCCCCATACAGGCCCCAGGTTGGCTAATGGCCCCTGTTCCCTCCTAAGGGAACCTCTCCCTGGTTCCCTGCTTCTTCTAGGAGGCTCTGTCTCTCACCGTCTGCCTATCCCAGTGGTCCCAGCTGGCTGCCTGTAGGCCATGTCTCCATCCTTCACGCTGTTCTGCCGGCACAGCCCATTCACCTCTCCCGAGACCCGCACACTAATTTACACAAGGACCCTGCATCCGATGTGCCCTGACTCATCTTGCTCTGACCTCACAGTCTAGGTCTGTGTAGTCTAGGTAGACCTAGAATTGACCACTTTCCTTACCTCAGCCTCCCATTGCTGAGATCACAAGCCTGTCTTGCCACCCCAGCCTCCTGCCCTCTCTTCTCTTTTGAGACAGGGTCTCATGTAGCTCAGGGCCACCCACAAACTTGGAGTGAGGCTAAGGATAACTTTAAACTTGTGATCCTCCTGAGCTGCGTGCTGGGGTGACAGGCGTGCAGTACCGGGACTACCTCATGCAGTGGTGGGGATTGGACCCAAGGTCTCCTGTGTGCCAGGCAGTGTTCTAGCGACGACCTGCACAGCATTACGACCACAGCTGGACACGCAGAACAGTGTTCAGTCAACAAGGGGCCACATGGACCACGGCAGTGTGTTCAAAGATGGACCTAGTGACACCGCCCTGACGGAGCTTCTGCTGTAAGGTTTCTTGGGAAAAGACAGACTCTAATGGCATATGTCTCAGGATGTGTCCCCATGGATGCATGAATGTGCTTGGTCGCCCTGGGTTCTTCTGGGCACTAATCATTCTCCAGATGTCTACCCCACTGTCTGCTATGGGGTAACAATTTCATCAATATTTGCTCAGTGGACGTACAAATGGATGTATCAGATCATTTCTTCAGACTTGCTGGGTGGGTGGTGCTGTTGCCCCAGCACGGAGGCAGGAGAATCACAAGTCTAAGGTTATCCTAACCTCTTTTGTAAGTTCAGTGTAGGGCAGCATGAATTACATGAAACTGTCTCAGAAACTGAAGTAGACTGACGACAGTGTTTCCGTGGGGTTCCCTGCTCGCTAGCCTACCTCTCGGGGCAACTTTGTGCCCTGCTCCTGTGATTGACACCTCCGTGGGAATGAGCTCGCTAGGGCTCCTGAAGACTCAGACATCAGAGGCTTCAGAACAGATTGTCTCCCACCGCCATGCAGTGGTCTAGCAGTTCTCTGAGTGTTCATTTAGCTTTTACGTCAGCCTATAGAGATTTCATGGCTTCACAGACATGCTGCAGCCCTTCCATTCAGGGTCCACACGTGTGCCTGGCGAGTTCTCCATCCTGTGGCGTTACTTGGTGCTTGGCAGCTGCATTGGGTTTGTCAGCTGCCCTGCCTGCATCCCAGCCAGGGTCTCCCTCAGCCCACGTTCACAGTTCATCTTCAACCCCCCCGAAACAGCCCGGTGTGGTGGCCCGAACCTGTAATCCCTGCATTCCGGAGGGTCGGGAAACTCAAGTTCACTCTTAGCGACATACAGAAGCCAGGACCAGACTGCCTCGTTCGTCAGAGCGTACTGCTGCTCTGCAGACCCAGGCTGAGCTCCAGCACTCAGCCAGGTGGCTCTCAGTTGGGCTGTAACTGCGCTCTAGGGAGCAGGCACTGACGTGTGTGCATGCATATGCACACGCACACACCCACACACAAGTAATAATAATAACGATAATTGTAAAAGACCCTGTGCTAGGTTTCTGTTGATGCAGTGAAGCACCATGACTAAAACACGAGTTGAGATGAAAAGGGTTTGTTCGGCTTCTCTTCCATATTGCTGTTCATCCCCAGAGGGCCAGGACAGGAGCTTGGGCAGGGGCGACTGGAGCGGGAGCCGAAGCAGAGGTGCTGCGTACCGGCTTGCTGCCTGTGTGGCTCGCTCAGTCTGCTTTCTTAGAGAACCCAGGACTCCAGCCCCGGGATGGCCCCAGTGGGCGGGCCTTCCCATTGATCACTAACTGAGAAGAGCCCTTACAGCTGCATCTTGGGGAGGCATTTTCTCGATTCCCTTCTTCCTCTCTATCTTGTGTCAAGTTGACAGAAAACCAGCCAGCACAGACCCAGTCTCCAAAAACCAAACACAAACCACTGTTGAACAGCATCCTAGTATGTTAAAGATACTGTCTAGACCTTTATTGCAAAATAACCTTGAACCATTATTGGTCATTATCCCAGCAGTTACAATAATATGGCCTAATGTTTCCTTAGTGGAGGAGAGATTTTTTATTTTTCTTTAGATCTACCTGTCCCTGCCTCCCAGGGCTAGGACTGAAAGCATGCGAACCGCCAGGCCCGCTGAGAGATGCTCTGTGTAAGATGGCTCGGCCACGTCAGGCGCTCCTGCAGCCTCGATCCGCAGTGCCGTGACCCCAGCTGCACACCTCCGGGAGGCAGGGCAGTGGGTGTGCGCAAGAAGGGGTTTTACTCAGACTCACATCTGTGACCCCAGCTTAAGTGTTTAGTTATTTGTTCCTTATTTTCCGATTTTTATGGTGTGTGTGTGTGTGTGTGTGTGTGTGTGTGTGCGCGCGCGCGCGCACGTCCTGTAGCACATGCCTGGAAGTTAGACTCCTTAGAAGCTAATTTTCTCCTTCTGCTATGGGAATCCTGGGGATCAAACTCAGGTTTGCCAGCAAATACCTGTCATGCTTGTCCCCATTCCTTTATTTTTTGAGACAGCGTTTCATGTAGCCCAGGATAGCCTGTCCCTCCTATGGTCTTACATTTTTGATCCTCCAACCTCAGCTGGTGCTAAGAGGTGCTGAGATGCCTCACCTACCTGTCTAAACCCTTTTTATTTCATTGTGCTTCTCATTGACATCTCTATTGACTCTCTAAGGACTCACTTCGTGAGCACCATTGTCATGGCCATTTGCTGGCCTCGTGACTGGTAGGATCCCCTGGCGGAGCTGCCCTGGGGTTCAGCTCCTCTGTTCTTGAGGCTGTCTGTATTTGGGTCTGCGTCTGTGGGCAAGGGCAGAGTTTCGGGACAGTCCCTTGATGCCAACAACTTCCCAGTGCAAAGCACAGTGTAAGTGCTGTTCAGGACACGGAAACTCTGTCAGCATCCTGGCAGTCACCATGCAGAAGCCTGGGCTGACAATCCCAAAAGATTCACAGGTGACACCTCCATTCCTTTGCCCGCTCCCCAACACCACACACACACACACACACACACACACACACACACACACACACACTTTGGTCAGCACAGAAAATATTTCACGATTATGTTTTTTGAGTAAAACAGCTTGACTAACTGATAATACAAAAAATAAATGTCTATGCTTTTAAGGGCTATGCTTTTAAGCCATACTCCTATGGCTGGACTATTACAGAGTAACCTCCTTTTGAAGGCTCTGCATAGCAGGGATTTTCCTGGGTTCCAGGCAGAATCATAAGGACATCCATAATCAGAGTGGATGACTTGCTTCAGGTTTTCAGATTTTCATTCTGAGACAGTGTACTTATTTGCATGGTTGGGAGGGGCCAATGTAAATCAGCAAAATAATCACTTGCACCATGAGTCCCTTGCGCTGGCTAGTTTATGTCAGCTTGACACAAGCTGGAGTCATCAGAGAAGAGGGAGCCTCAATTGGGGGAAAAAAAAAAAAGCCTCCTTAAAATTAGGCTGTAGGCAAGCCTGTAGGGCATTTTCTTAATTAGTGATTGCTGGGGGAGGCCTAGTCCACTGTGGGCGTGCCATCCCCGGGCTGGGGGTCCTGGGTTCCATAAGGGAGCAGCTGAGCAAGCCAGGGAGCAGCACCCTCCATGGCCTCTGCCTCAGCTCCTGCTCCGGGTTCCTGTCCTGACTTCCTCAGTGATGAACAGTGATAGAGAAGAATCAGCCAGATAAACGCTTTGCTCCACAGGCTGCTCTGATCTTGGCGTTTCCTCACAGCACAGTAACCCTGACTGAGATGGTTGCTCTTCCCAGAGCAGCACAGGCCCGAGAACAGTTCCAAGTACTCAGAAAACTGTCGAAAGAATGGTTGGTGTCTGCTCTGGAAAATGCTTGATGTTGTATTTGGGGTTGTGTCTGTCACGGGAGCGCACTGAGAAAAGGTCTTACAGAATCAGGCTGTCCTCACGCTCACCACACAGGCCAGCCTGTCCTGAAACTCTGAGCCTGCCCAACCCTCCCAAGGGCTAGGTGTCCAGGCCCGTGTCTCCACAGCGTAACAGCTTTTTAAAGAGGCCTTAGGCTTGGGTTGGAGAGATGGCTTCCTTGGTTTAAGGTGCTGGCCGCTCAAGCACGAGGCCCTGAATGAGGGTCTCCAGCGCCTACTCAGATGTCCAGGTATGTGTGTGCATGTGATCCTGTCACTTTCTCAACCGTCAGCCACATGAGGGTTCAGTGGAACCCTGTGACAAGAAATAAGGCAAACAAGTGAATAAGCCACCTGAGAACAACCTCTGACCTATACACACACACACACACACACACACACACACACACACACACACACACTCACGCGCGCATGCGCAGTCTACATACACATATGCACATGGATTCCTCCGTTCTTACACTGCATAGGCACAGAAGAGTCCTGAGACCTGAGACACAGGCCCTGGGTTGGAGGAGTTACTGCCGCCACAGACTTGCAGGAATCTCTTTGCAGGCTGCTTGTCTTGCAAATGCCAAATTTTACTCCTGGTTCAGTGGCAGTGTACTTCCTACCAAGGAGAACTTTCAAATGCAAAAACAGTGTCTGGGAGCATTAGGATTGAGGTTCTGGGAGGCACGCACCAGCACTATAAATACTATCACCTCATGCTGCTCCAACCCACGGTCTAGGAGCCGCTGGACGTGCCCGATTGCCCTAGGAAGCTGACCTGCAAGTTGAAGGCACGTGTGTGGCGGTCAGTTTTCTTATTGCGCTGACAGAGCAGCTCACGGTTTGAGGAGGTGCATCACGAGGGAGACGTGGTGGCAAGAACACCAGGCACCCACAGCCTGGAAGCAAGGTGGATGCTGGTGCTCAGGACACTTCCTCCTCTTCATGCAGTCCGTGACCCCAGCCTAGGAAATGGGTCTTCCCTTCTCAACTAAATCTTTCTAGAAACACCTTCATAGACAAACCCAGAGGTGTATTTCCATGGTGATTCTAAGTCGGTTGACAGTGAAGATTAACCGTCACAGTGTAGTTTGGGTTTTCCTGAAGGTGTGGATGAGAACATCCTAGAAAGAGCTTTTATGGGTTTTTCTAATTCCAGAACTTTATATAAAGTCTACCGAAACTTTATACAATGCTGTGTCTCCAGGCACCCAAGGTTAGAGGCTTGGATTCAGGTTAAGGGTGATCTCTTCTTGGGGACTAGCCCCACTATGAGGACCCAGAGACAGCTCTGTTCCTCCTCCTCCTCCTCCTCCTCCTCCTCTTCCTCCTCCTCCTCCTCCTCCTCTTCCTCCTCCTCCTCCTCCCCCTCCTCCTCCTCCCCCTCCTCCTCCTCCTCCTCTCTTCTCACAAGGTCTCAGTAACCCCAGAATGACCTCAAATTCATATAGCCATTGAAGACCTTGACCTCTTGGTCCTCCAGCCTCCCAGGTGTGGGATTACAGGTGTACCACCATGCTCTGTTTATGTGGTGCTAGGCTGGGGGTCGTCAAATCCAGAGCAACTGAGCATGTCAGGTGAGCGCACACTCTCCAAGCAGAGCTACAGCCTCAGCCTGAGGTCTGCTTTTTAATGTCCCTCCACAAGGATGAAGTAGCCATCTGGTCCTTTGTGCTGTTACTTTCTGGTGAGGACACTTTACAGATAAAGTCAGAAATTTTCCTTCCAGTCCCCTTCCTTTCCTGCTGGCCATAAAGTAACCCTTAGGGAAAGCTAATACACTCTGATGTGTCAGTTATCAGTCTCTTGGTTTTCATGCCACCATGTCGTTGCTGTGCCAGCCTTCAAGGGTAGAAAAATATAGCCAATCTAGTCTGATCCTAGCAAACTAGTCTAGTTTGGGTATTCCAGGTTTCCTGATGTTGACAACTAGGCCAGTGCCCCTGGCCCCAGAAGATCTTGTGGTCTGAGGCCTACAAGATTCCCCTCATAGGTGTCCTGTCTGTCCTTCTGGGACATTTTCATTCTTATTACTAGGAAACAACCTCAGGCACCAACCAAGATAATGAGGGAGCCAGGGCCCACTGAGGAACAGTGCAGCTTGGGTTACAGGCACTCCGCTGCCCCCACCTTGCCTGCGGCTCCAAGGCCTGGAGGTGGTCCTGAAGTTGCTTCAAGGGACAAGAAGCATTGATGCTTCACTCTAGAGGAACCAGAAAGCAGACAGGGGATAGCTGTTTCCACCCTCCAGCACTGAGACACCAGACAAGTTTGACACCTCTCTTATCTTGATGTATGCTGTTTACAAGAGATCAAGCGTGAACTCTTGTTCGTGTTGGAGACAGTCTCATGGAGCTCATGCTGGGCTCTGTATCACTGCACATCCAGCACAGCCTCCCCTGCTCTCGCCTTCTGAGGTCTGCTGGGGTGGAGTCCAGGGCTTCGTGCGTGTGTGCTAGGCCTTGCCCTTCCAGTGTAGCCCCATTCTCAACACTCTACTGTAAACATTTCAAAACCTGAAAGTCACAGAGTGGACGCCTGTGTTCGTGCTGGCCGCTTCAGCATGCTGTCCTTGTTTCAGGGCCTTTTTCTTGGTCCCACCTCAAGCCCTTGATGTTACTAGTGTTGGGAATTCCCCGACCTGACCCAGGGACTCCCTAGTGTACTTACACATCCCACGGGGTCCTGCCCATCCCTGTCCCCAACCTCCAGCACGGCCATGGCTGTCGTGTCCTGGCTCGCTGGCGGTGTAGACAGCTTTTCATCGGTTGGCTCATCAGCATGCTAATTGTCATATAACTAATTATGCACTGAATTCCAGTTGATTTTCCTAATGAGACAGCTGGGTTAATTATGTAATCGTATGATTACATTTGCCCAGAGTGTCCCAGCAAAAACTAGAGTGTGCCTGCGTGCGACGTCATCGCTGGGCTGGGGCTCACAGGGATGCACGCACCCTGGAGCTGGTGCTCACAGGGATGCACGCACCCTGGGCTGGGGCTCACAGGGATGCACGCACCCTGGGCTGGGGCTCACAGGGATGCATGCACCCTGGGCTGGGGCTCACAGGGATGCACGCACCCTGGGCTGGGGCTCACAGGGATGCACGCACCCTGGAGCTGGTGTTTCTTACAGAGCCCTCTGTGCGGACAGGGGCCCAGGGTTACCAGGCTGGGCTTATCAGCCCTCACAGTGTGGGGTGGGTCCGTTGCCACCAGCCCAGCTGCCATCCCCAAGACGTCCCAACCAGATCTGGCGCTGGCCTGTCACCCTGCGGCTTCCGTGAAGATGGTCATCATGCTGGCGGTGATTCTGGGACCTCTTCATTTGACACTGCTTCACTTTAGCGGGCATGCCAGCTTCCTGGGTAGTGACCAGAGACTCCCAAGCAAATGTTTCTATTACAGTCATGGAGGGCCAGGCTGTGTGGCTTGACCGGAGCGTAGAAGTAACCCCAGACTGGCCCCAACGTTGTCTTCCATTGTGTCCTGTCCCACAGAGGTGGACCTTCCTGTCAGGCGACCACTCTGCCTGGTCACACTCCGTCCTGGCTTCTTCCTCTGCCAGGGCCCTCCTCAGCCTCCTTGTCATCACAAACCTCTGTCATGGCTTCTTCCTCTGCCAGGACCCCTCCTCAGCCTCCTCACAGACACATGTTCATAGACAAACGCATACAGACACATACACAGACACACAGACACACTCACAGACACACACACTCACAGACACATACACATGGTCACAGACACACACTCACAGACACACAGACACACTCACAGACACATACACACACTCACACATACACATGCTCACAGACACACACACACAAACACACTCAAAAGACACACAGACACACGCTCACAGACACACAGACACATACACACTCACAGACACACACACTCACAGACACACTCAAATACATACAGACACATACCACACACTCAGACACACACAGACACATACACACACATACTCACACACACTACCCTCCAAGGCCGTGAATGGTATCACCACAAATGAGGATGCCAGTGTCACCTAGGAGTCTTTTCTTTCCTCGTTCCTAATAAATGCACCTCCAGAATTGGCCTACATTTAAGACCCTCTTACTGGGGCTGGAGAGACTGGCTCAGTGGTTAAGAGCACTGTCTGCTCCTCCAGAGGACCGGAGTTCAATGCCCAGCACCCACACGGTGGCTCACAGCCATCTAGAGTGAGATCTGGCGCCCTCTGCTAGCAGGCATATGTGCAGACAGAGCATTCGTAAATGAATAAATTTAAAAAAAGAAAACAAAAAGTCCTCTTACTCCACCTGCTACTAACTCCCTCAGCCACATTCCCAGAATTCTTTACTCCCTGAGCTCACCTGCCGATTGCACACGACTGGCCTCTCTTAGCCCAGGAGCCAAAGCCATCAACCCAGAGCTCTGGGCAGAGAGCTTTACGAGTCTCCAGGCTAGCCTCAGACCCCTCTTATAGCTGAGAATAACCTCAAACTTCAGATCTTCCTGCCTCCGCCCCTGAGAGCAGGTGTGTGGCACGGGACTGGTTTATGTGGCATTCAAGAGCAAACCCAGAACCCATGTGTCAACTCAAATGTAAATCTCAAGATTGAAAAATTTGGGATTCATAGCCCCAAGATGTTCTTATTTTGCATATATATAATATACAAAATTATGGCCAGTTACGGTAGTGTATTTTATAAAAACCCTATGTCACATTGTAGTAATGGAAAGCTACAGCCAGGCATGGCAGTTCACACAGATAATCCCAGCTCTTTGGGAGGCTGAGGCAGGAAATTATAAGTTCTAAGATAGCCTGGCCTATAAAGTGAGTTCAAGTACAGCCTGTTCAACTTAATGAGACCCTGTGTCAAAATGAGAAATCAACAGACAGACACGGAGTCTGTAGCTCAGTGGTAAGTGCTGGCCGGGCACGCATTCCGTCCCCTGCGCTGCACACACCCAAAGCAGCGGTGAGGAGTGAAGGGGAATTAAAATATTTTATTAAAAACATGAAAAAAGTTCTTGAAAATTACATAAATATACATACATACACGTTGTATTAGGTATTGAACCCGGTCCTTGCAAACTCACTGTGAGCATTCTAGTACTGAGCTCTGTCCCCAATCCACCTAAGTTCTATTCCTATGTTGTGTGAATGTCGGTGCATATGTGTGTGTGTAGAGAGGCCAGAGGTCGGCCTTGGGTGTTACTCCTCAGGAGCTGCCACCCTCTGCTTTTGTTGTTATGCTGGCCTGTTTAACAGGGTCGCTCACTGGAAGCTGAGCCATGCCAGTCAGGCTAGGCCACCCAGAGATCCTCCTGTCTGCACTTAGAGGTGTCCACCCCTCCCCCACACACTCCACCCCACCCCATGCCCCCACACACCCCACCCCAGGTTTTTACATGTGATCAAATGCAGGTCCTTAGGCTTACAGGGCAAGCGCGTCCCCAGCTGAGCGTCTCCGTAACCCTCTGAAATTATATCTTAAATCTTACTTGTTTTCTTTTGGGGAGTATAGTTAAAAATTCAATAAAATGTGCCCATTTTAAGTGTACAGTTGGGTAGCGTTACCATTCTCAGAATCAAGACAGGATGATTTTATTGCCTCTCAAGTTCTCTTGTCATCCTAAATCTCAGAGATCTTTTTGTCTATCACTGTAGATTAGACTTGACATTTTTGTGGTTGAATATGAATGGAACATGAGTTAGTACAGATACCCTTAAGTCAGAACGGGTTATATCTCGGCAACCCATCCTACAGTAATATATATCTTAAGTTGAAAAGGCATGGAATAAACCCATCTTCCTGGTCACCATCGCTCAGCCACGCAGCTCACTAAAATCTTGGTTAGGACTTCTGCTCATCTCTCTGTGTACCCAGGTTCACAGCTGCTGCCCGGCATTGTTAACCTGGGAAAAGATGACAGTTCACAGTCTGTCACTTGGCTGCCGTCAGTGTTCACAAACCAGTCGACCCTAAATCCAGATGAGCTGTGTGTTAGCTGACGCTTTCGTTTAGTGTAATCTGTGGGGACCCTCCCTGTTGCCGCCCTGGAGTTCCATGTTTGCATGTGCAGTGATCCACTTATCCATCTACCTCTTTATGGAAATGTGATTTGCTTCCAGTCTGTGATCTCTATGAATAAGGAATAAACCCACCGTCACCGGGTTAGGTTTTATTTTGTTTTGTTTTGTTTGAGACAGGGCCTCATATATCCCAGCCTGGCCTTGAATTTGCTCTCTATATGGCCAAGGATGGAGTCTGATCATCCCACCTCCTCCTTCTGAGCTCTGGTTTATACCGAGGATGGGATCCAGGACCTTCTCCATGCTAAGCAAGCTGTCTCTCAGCCCTGACGTCATTGAACTTGATGAGAATTTTCATGCTGTTTTTCAAAGTAGTTGAGTCATCTTATCCTCTTCAAAAAAGAGGTCCAGTTGCTCCGTATCTGCACTATCGTTTGATACTGTCTAATGGTGGTTTTTTCACTTTCTGATCCTTAGATCTTCCTTTATATTTCTTCAATCTGCTGCCCTCTTCCTGCCTTTTCCTTTTACTACTTCTTTTGTTTTTTTTCACGTGCTTTTAGCTAAACTGAAATTCAAGAGCCTCCTGCCTCATCTTCGTAAGTGTTCCCCTTTCAAAGCTGCTGTTATTTTTTCTTTACACTCCTGCGGTTCAGCTCTGAAACCATTTAGGCCTGGGACTTTTCTTTCTTTTACCTTTTTTTATTACTATCTTTTGGCAATTTTACATATGTATATAAACTTTTGGTCCTTTTCATGCACACCCTAACCCTCTCTTATACCCTCTCCTTTAATCCTCCCTTCTTCCCACCAAGTTCCCTTCATCTTCACTTTTTTTTTTTTCTGGTTTTGTGACCCACTGAGTTTAGTTAGGGTTGCTTACATGCCCATGAATGGGGACATTTTTACTGGAACTTTAGGCCAATGGTAAGTGGCTACAGCACTGTAGAAAACTCCTGCGCCTGCTTTCCCTTACCAACCAGTACCCACCAGCACCTCTCGGAGATGGAGTGAAGGTAGTGGCCTGGTATTGTAGTCCTTCATTTCACATGTGTAGTGATGAGATGGTACTATAAACATTTTTCATTTATTTTTGAGTCAGATTTGTTCATTTCTGGCTTTTGTTTTTATATGTAAACACACAAAGAAGTGGGGGGGGGGGTCAGGGGCCAGGAGCAACCTTGTTCTTTAAGGCAGGGTCTTTACCTGGGACTTGGGGTTGTCCAAGTAGAGTGAGGGCACCCAGCCATGGGTGCTTCTGCCTCCACTGGTGGTGCTTCATCTGGGTCCTGGAAATCAGAACCCAGGTACTCGGGGCTGAATGACAGATGCTTTAGCCACTGAGCTATCTTAACAGTTTCAAGTTTGTTGAGACAATTTGTCACCATTGTGACCAGTCTGGCCTCAAACTTAAATAGATCTGCCTGTTTGTGCCCTCCACACTGCTGGGTTACAGGCGTGTACCAGCACTTGGCTTTAGCCACCATATGTTGCCATCTTTTCTTAAGACAGTCTTACTCTAGCCCTGGCTGGCCTAGAACTCAATATGTAGACTAGGCTAGCCTCCAACTCATTCACAGAGATCCACCTGTCTCTGCCTCTCCGTGTTGGGAATAAAGGCAGATTCTGCCATCTTAAGATTCTGAAATGGGCCAATTATGATAGCACACACCTCTAATCCCAGCAGAGGCACAGGCAGACAGATCTCTGTGAGATCTGGTACATACTGATTTCTATCCTACCTGTCAGAAAGAGAGAGAAGCCATTATATCCATTCTGTCATTTTCAGATCTTGGGATTTGTAAGTTATGTGTTTTTTCTAGATCAGTCTGGCTGGAAGCTAATCAATTTCGGTGTTTTTGTTTTGTTTTGTTTTGTTTTTCTTAAGAACCTGCTTTTGTTTGCATTGATTTTTTTTTCTTTTTGCCTTTTCAGTTTTATTGCTCCCCATCTCCCTTGCTTACTTCTGCTTACTTGGCATTTGATTTGCTTCTTTCTACGTTCTTACAAGGTCCAGGCATGTTTTACTCTTTTGTGGCCAGAGAATGTGCTCTGGATGATATTTGTTCTTTTGAATTTATCGAGACTTGTCTGCACTCTGCCTGCTGTTGATGGCTGTTCTCTGTGCATATGAGGGGAACACTTGCTGTACATCTGTGGAGGGCCACCAAGGGGCTTGGTGGTGTTCGCCAGGCTTTGGCGTCCATACTGACTTCACTCAGTTTCTTACTGGGGGCACGCCCACCTGGAATCGCTTAGTGAATGGCTCGGCTCGGGGCATGCATGGCTCTATGGTAAAGCCCTGGCCTTGCATTCTCAAGGCTCTTGTTCCTTCCACAGTACCACAGGGAGAAATGATTTTACGTCTCTGTTATTAATAAATGTGAATAGAGTTTTGAAATTTGTACCCAGTACTATGGGTATTTTTCCTCTCAGTTTTTTGGTTAATGTGCTGGGGTCTGTACCCCAGCTCCTTTGGTAAGCCTTTGAGAGCAAAGTGTTAGCCTTGCTTATCACATACTCCTTTAGCACCCAGAACCACCCTGGTGTCATAAAATTAACATCAGTTACTTTTGATGGTGACGATGGTTCTGGTGCCTGGCACTGTGCTCCTAAGTTCCCCTTGTGTCTCTGTTACTGCAACTGCTCCAGCATCTGTCTCTTCTTACTGAAAAAAAGCTCCTCTCTGCCCATTTATATGGAATCCCTTTCCACTCACTTGATCTTTAGTGTGGCTGTTCTCTGCTTTATCCTTGATATTTGAGGTACCTGGGCTACCTCTCCAGGGAGGCTGGCTCCTGCTGACTTGGCTCAGTGTCCCTTGCAGTGCCCAACCCTGGCCTTTCCCAGATCATGTAGCCACTTAGGAAACCCTTGTTAAATTAGTGCACGAAGAGACAGCGTAATTGAGGTGGCTGCCGGCTCAGGAAGTCGAATTCTTAATTAGCATTTTGCATACCTGTTGGCCTGGCCAGCTCCTTCTCATCCCTGTCCCTGGGGAGATGCCAGCGCCTGACACAGCCCAGCATGCCCTTCCCCAGCTTCTGCAGGGATGACTAGAATTAATGAGCTAATGTTACCGCGCTTAGCAAAATGTGCTGAATAAATCCAGGTGATAGGGTTGTTTGTTACATAATTATGCTGTTTAAGTCCTGAGTTGCATAACGAACTGCACACTACCTCTGAGCGTGCTTCAGGAATTAACTTCTCAGATGATCGGAAGATGCCTTTGAGTTTGTCATGTGGGTGGATGGGGATAGTGGCAAAGCATGTTGGGTTGGAGGCTGGGCGGGTGGCTTACAGACTCTGCATGTTATTCTGTCTATGGGTGTGTTCTGTCTCCTCCCTCAGACAATTCTGTAATTGAACTGCTGAGATCCGAGGCTTCTGACATAGAGCCTGAGACCTAACAATGCTTGTGTGGAGTTTAAATGGCATTGGAAATCGTTAACGAGACAGAAAGCTATGATTTCCCCAGCTTAACATGCAGGCTGGGGTTTGGCGTGCCGAAGTTCATTGTTTTGGTCTCCAGCTCAAACATGCTAGGACTATTATACCATCATGTGGTAATTAGCCATACCCTTAATACACATAATAAAAATTAAGCCTAAGAGGTATTTTACCAATGGCTTTTACATATCCCAAAACAGGATTCCAGTGCAGTCTGCCTTTAGTCATACAATTCCCCATCGTAAAGCTGAGAGTCTGATGAATCAAACTGTTTGAACATTCAGTTCCTTTTCTATTCTGTGGCCAGTTCTGCTGCTTTGACATTAACTTTAATACTGTTAAATTAAATATGGATGCCATAATGAATAATTACCAGAGTGCTAGAACTTCCATTTACAGCAGGGCGTGCTGAGAATTTGTCTAAAGGCTTAGTTGGTTACTATTTGCTTGAGAACATATGTGTTCTCTTCATCTGTTACTGGATTCCTGATGAACGGCAAGATGGAAGCTATTTTTTCACTAGAAGCAGCCACACTGGGTCCTGGCCTGTAAATAGGAATGGCCTGGAGGGGCTGGGGAGATGCTTCGTCAGTTAAGTGCTTGGCAAGCAAGAGCACCCAAGCTCTATCCCCAAGACCCATGTAAAAAGCTCCTGTGAGTTTGTGTACCCCAGAGCTGGGGAAGTGGGAGCCGGTGGATTCCTGGGGCTTGCCTGGCAGCCAGCCTGACCTACAGAGTGAGTTCTGAAAGACACTTGTCAGCAATGTGGAGAAAGACTGTGGAGGTGCCCACAGCAACACCGTGTCCAGGTGCACACACACTTGTGTGTGCAGAGTGCAACCTTAGTTCTTCGTCAGCTTGGTGCTAGAAGTTGTGCTGCAAAGCAGCGTCAGTGAGCATCCAAGTCCAATACCTTCCCTTCTTCGTCCCTGACCAGGGTCACCTTCTATATAAAGGGGTTGTGGGCATAGCAGTCATTGTTTTTTTCCAATCCATTTTTCCAGCCAGAAGACATGGAGGGCAGCGAGAGATTCATGCTCCCTGGGAACCTGGGATGCCCCAAGAATTCCATTTTTCTGGTTATTGCAACTCCTGCTTGGAAGCACTGTGTTCCCAAAATAGCTCTCGCAATCTAACATAACATAAATATTTTAATGCTGATTAAAATAATAATGAAAAGTCATGAATGAGAAAGGGGGGCAGGCAGCACTGTGTATACAGGGCATGCAAGTGTCCAGCAAGCCTCAGAGCTACATGATGGACAGTGTTGGTATTAAGCCCAGTGCTGGGCTCCCTCAGGGCTGCAGACTCCAGCTCCTCACATCCTAGTGACGCATGGAATAAACTCTGAATGCATTCACATCGCAGAGAAGTCCAGGCTCTGGTGAGACAGCACTCACACAGCCATGGTGGGCCAGCCCTTGCTCCCAGGAACCAGGGGTGGTCTGAAAAATTAATGGCTCTGGCGTTGGGAAGTTAAGTGAGCTCTTGAATATATACCCTCACTGCTCTGCCATGCGTGGTGTTTAGCATTCCTTGAGAGGAGACTAAATCTCCACAGCCATCCCCAGGCGAGGCTGGCGCCCCTGCCTGAAATAGATTCAGTAATCTTTCTAAGCCCTGTGACTTGGGTACTCTTCTACTCTCAGAATTCCAAAGGGTGTGTTCCCCTGGGCAGGTGGGTTATCCTTGCCTCCTAGACAGAAGGAAAAGGAAGATGCAGTTCACTCACAGCATTCCGTGTCTGTCTGTCTGTCTGTCTGTCTAGGAAAGCCAGAGGCCAAAGCCAGTCCTATACATTACGTAACTGTTTTTTTCCAACTGTAGACTAAAATCTAATACTGA
The DNA here is from genome assembly GCF_907164565.1 of Psammomys obesus. Lineage (NCBI taxonomy): Eukaryota > Metazoa > Chordata > Mammalia > Rodentia > Muridae > Psammomys > Psammomys obesus. Next base: position 373,792 of record NW_026590172.1, read on the forward strand.
GTGAACCTGGTAGCATTCTTCTTTGGGAGGAGGACAGTCTGTGTGAGTAGAGTGAGCATATGTGTGGAGGCCGGAAGTCAACGCCAGCTGTTGTTCTCAGGAGCTAACTACCGTGTAGACATCAGGAATCGTGCAGGGCTAGCTGGCGCGGGCTAGAGAGATCCATTTGTCTCCATCCCACTTCTGGGTTACCAGTGCCCACGCTGGACTTTTTATGTGAGTGCTAGGGACTCAGGCTCAGGCCCTTATGCTTGCCCAGCAAGCTCTTTACTGACCGAGCCATCTCTCCGCCCCAGACAGCATGTTCTTTTGTCCACAGGGTTCCATAGGCCCAGCCCAGTGCTCTTCTGCTCTCTGTATTCTGACAGGGAACGTGGAGGCTCCCTAGCCGGCTGGCCTGGGGCTGCAGGGGTGAGGCAGCTCACCACCACTTGTGGGTTTACAGGGGTCTCCAGTATTAGAACCATCAGCTGCATGCCTTTGGCTGTTCTTAGCACCCAGCATCAGTGAAGGACTACATGCTGTAGATACGAAGTCCAATATGCGCAAAGCGCTGATGACAAAGTGCTGGATTCAGTACCCACTAGCACGTGGTCTAAGTGTGGTTGACACACCTCTAATCCTAGGACCTCAGGTATAGAAGTTCAAGGCCAGCATGCTATACATGAACCTCTGCCTCAAAGAGGAAAAGAAGAGAAAGAAAAGGACCATGTCCTACAGAGCCCAAGGGTCTCTGCTCTCCGAGCTTCTGTGATTAGAATAGTGATCACCTGAAGTCAGCAGGCTTAGGCCCTCCAGCCAGGTAAACTTGGGCCAGCCTTTCCTCTGCAGTGAATGTCAGTGCTGCTTCTGTCGTGGCGAGACTCTTGTAAGAACTTGTCCTGTCCATGCAAGTGTTCTGTGGCCTGAGCACCTCCCTGGGTTCCAGGTCAATGGATTTCCTAGACAGATTCAACGAAGACGCACCTTTCCGTGGGCCAGTATCCCCGCAGAAGGTCCTGCAGATACGATAGGCTGCCGTGGAGCCCGCTTCCTTCCACTCACTACGCCTGCTATTCTACCCACATAGCCAGTGGCCAAAGGGGCCTTGAAGGGAGGCAGGGAAACTGAGACCCCGAGAGTCTCCAGGAAGTGATTTCTGGATACTGGCCTAGAATTGCCAGTAAGGGGCTGGGTGTGGCTCAGAGTTACAACACTGAGACTCCCCAAGTAAGGAACTAGGAGTGTCTCAGAGAACATGACTGCCTACTGTCTGCCAGTGAGGGGCTGAGAGCATGGGCTGGTGGAAGAGTGCTTCCCAGACGAGGGGTCTGGGTGCGTGTGCTGACCTGTGTTCTCCCACTGCGTAGATCCCGTGCCAGCCCTGGACCTCGGGCAACAGCTGGAAGTAAAAGTGCAGCGTCTACACGACATTGAAACGGAAAACCAGAAACTTAGGGAAACACTAGAAGAATACAACAAGGAGTTTGCCGAAGTGAAAAATCAAGGTCGGTGGCAAATGCCTGTCAGGCTTTGCTTTCTGTCCCCCCCCACCCCCCCAATTGCCTTCTTCATACTGTTGGGACCGGCTATAATTGTTACCCTCCTCATGAAGCCAGGCTGGGGCAAGCAGCCGAGTCTCTTAAACAAATATAATGGCGCTGCCTAGGTATGCCGCAGCTAAACTTTCCCTCCTACAATAACTACATAGGATTTTATTGCTCTTGGTCTGGGGCGGATCAGGAGGCTTTGAAAATTCCTCCTGTATCATCTTGTGATAGGATCTGTCTTTTCAAAGACCGATGTGTCGCCTCTGGGGACACCTGTCAGCCAGCCAGCTCCTGATCAAAGGGCCATACACAGTAAGTCATTTAGTCATTGCTGCCAATCCATTAAGGCTCCAGACAAGACGCATCCTTGCAAGTTGTGTGCCTACACACCATTCTTCCATGTAGGCCTCATCCTGCCATTATGGATCTTGTGAAAAAGAAAGAAACAGGCTCTTAGTAGAGCTGCTTTGTATCACAAGGCATAGGAGACAAAGACTTTTCCTGCCCCAAACAAACATAAAGAAATTTGTCTTATAGTTGAAAGCCAGGTGTGTTCAGAATCTCAGAACCTTGTCCTGGCCTGGTACAGACGGCAGTATCAGCTACTCCAGAGGCCAAGGTGGGAGGATTCAAAATTCAAGGCCTGCCTAGGTTACAGGCTGAGTTCAAGGCTACTCTGAGCAGAAAGAAGGCTGAGGATATATAGCTCAATGGTTGAGAATCTTCCCGTGAGGGGCTGGGGGTGTGGCTCAGTGGTTGAGTGTTTGCCCAGGCTTACATCATCAAAGCCCTAGGTTCGATTATCCATTAATAGAAAATAAAAACAAATGCTTCAAAAAGCCCCAGAGCTTCCTGGCTTCCTTGTATTGAAGAAAAAGCCCAATTCACCAGCAGTCACGAGGTTTATAAAGCAAGCGAGTCCCAAGCCTCCTGTGTGTCTTCGTGGTTTTGTTTTGGGCACGTTGGAGAGGACTTGGGTAGGGCGGAGGGCACCGACGTGTTTGGCTCTGCATGCCCTGGGAGTTAGGGAACGTTTAGAAAACTAAGCAAAAAGCTCAGTGACTGGAACGGACAAGAGCATCCCCTTCTGCCCTGAAGGGTGTGAAAACACACTTGGGAGAACCCCTGCCTGTGAGAAGGTTCATGAAGAGACTGGACTGACTAGGGAGAGTTAGAAGGACAGACAGGCTTAAACAGGACTGGAGTGTGAGGGCAGCAGCCCCTGGTCCCCCAGGGCCTGTGATCACACACTGACTGGAGCTTGGATCCATGCTGGGATACAGAAGATTTGGGGGTCAGACCCCACTTCAATCTGATTCTATCAAGATATGGCCTTTGTGACCACAAGGGACAGCATTGTCCTGCTTACAAGGGAGGTGTTGGGCTTATGAATTTGGGATCCTTTGAGACTTTTCTCTCCCACAGCAAAGTTCTGCAGCAACTGCTAACAGAATTTGTTTTTGTTTTCGTTTTTGTTTTTCAAAATGCCCAGTGCCTGGTGACAGATAATTCCGTGCAATGTCTGGCTTGTTACACATACCTAGAGAAAATCTTCTAGTCTCTTACACTTTTAACTCCAGTGGCATGGCCTTTTTGCTCCTTCTGAGACAGAGGTTTTGTCTAGGCCAGGTTGACTTCAAAGTTACCATGTAGCCCAGGCTGGCCTCAAACTCAGTGTATAGTCCAGGGCACTGTCAGGCTAACTGTATATAGTCTTGGCTAACCTTAAATTTGTTCTGTAACTCAGGCTGCTTCAAATTCACTATGTCTCCCAAGCTGGCTTCAGGCTCACTGTGTAGCTGAGTCTATCCTCAAACTTACTTTGTAGCTCAGAGTAGCCTTTAATTAATAATTCTCTTACCTCAGCCTTCTCACAAATGCTAGCACTACAGGCATGTGCCACAATTCAGGTGTTCTTGGAAACACAAAATACATGTTGTCTGGCAGGAGGCACTACAGAGAGCTAGGGCTGCCAGCCACGTCTGGCTGCCAGTTTCTGCTTCTCCATTCGTTACCTCAGCCAGCTGTGCCAGATGCTGGGACTGCAGAGGAACTCAGCCAGGCCCTGTGAGAGGTGGCCCCCAGCTGTGGCTGCCGTCGGGGTACACGGAGTCCTACACGGACGGCGTTAGAATGGAGGGTGTGGGTGGCTCACACTGAGCTGTGGCCATTCATCTTGGCTGTTTGGGTGTCCTCTGCTCATGCAACCAAAGTGGCTGCCATCAGCCTTTATGGGTGGGGAGTCACTTCTGAGCGCTCCCTGCAGGTGGCCCTTCCTCAGCCACCTTTCCCACAGGGCACCTCTAGGCCCCTCCTCCAGCCCCCACAGTATCAGCTCTACATATGGAGCCCTCGTCTACCAGGGCACAGTGGACGCCAGCACCCAAACTCTATGCTGGTTTCCCCTTTCTCGGCTCAGGAGGGGACACTCAGCCACAGTGCCTGGCATTTCTCATGCCATACAACAGCAAGGCTGCCTTGGTGGCTGATGAGGTCTGTGTCTGACTCTACTTCCAAAATGTCCTTAAACCTGCACCAAAACTTTATTAGCCTGCCCTCTGTGGAGGACCAACTTTAGGGGCATCAGTAAGACAATATTATGTTTTACCATCGATTTCTCCCTTTTCTAAGTATGCTGGAGGGACCACCACAGTCCTTCCTGGCAAAACCCATTGATCCTCCCCAACCTGAATACTACAAGTTCAATTTCACATTGAGGGAGTAAAAGGTCCCCAAAGGGACTCATAACCATTGATTTTGTGTCGGCATGGACAAGCTCAAGTTTAAAATACAGCAATCCCAGCGGGTTACGAAAGCCTGGTTCACCCCGCTGCAAGGAACCGCTTCCCTCACTGGTGGTTTTTCTGACGTTCGTTCTGCAGAGGTTACGATAAAAGCACTTAAGGAGAAAATCCGAGAATACGAGCAGACTCTGAAGAGCCAGGCCGAGACCATTGCTCTGGAGAAGGAACAGAAGCTGCAAAATGATTTTGCAGAGAAGGAGAGGTGAGTGCAGCCTCGGCTTCCTTTGCCCCCACAGCACAGGTAAACACGTCACCTCCAACCTCATGTCATCACCTCCAACCTCCATGGCACACAACAGTTTGAAAAATGTGTGTGAAATCCACCCAGGTTGTTGACAAAAATCCCAATGCTCCTCCGCAAAGTGCCGCTGCAAGCGCCGGCTACAGCTCAGCGCCTGAGCGCCTGCCTGCAATCCCCCTGTGCGGGGAGGCCATGGGCCCATCCCCAACATTGCGAGAAAACTCTGCTGAAAAGTGACAGTGATCCTTGTACTTCTCGTGAAACCCTTGAAGGCCACATGCTCCTCTCCTGGTGGCAGCCAGAGCACACGGGTTTCCAAGGAGTGAGAGCAAGGCTGTGGACATTACACAGAGGTTGACAAACGGCAGCTGTGCAGGAGTGGCAGGACAGGTCTCCACAACACATGCCCTCTGTGGAAAAGCCTTGAACCCTCTTCCTTCACTGCATGTGATAGATGTGTGTCGAGTAAAAACTATGTTTTGTTTTCTTTTCTTCTGCTTCTTTCTGTTGCCCCAGCATCTCATAAAGCAGGGATCGAAACCCCTAATCCAGAAATCTTAAATATTCTTGACATCTAACCCTGTAAATACTGGACGAGCTCAGCGTGCCCAGGGCTGAGGAAACTCAGAGTGCATGCCGAGCGTGTGCAGGGCCGTGGCTCTCATCCCAGCACCGAAAGGAACAGACAGTTCAGACTCTTCACAGCACTCCACACTTGACACGGTCAGCCAGTGCCATCTCTGTAACCCTCCAGAACTAAAAAGCTCCAAAAGCCGGCCACACTTGTGGCCCAGGCGTCTCGGATGAGGGACCCTCAGCCTGGATCCGTGAGACGTCCCTGACCAGTGGCAGTTACAGTTTCCTAATGGCTTACTTTATTCCAGACTTTCTTCAGAAATGAGTAGTTTTCCACTAATGGAACAATTTAATGAAAATCAGACCTCTTGTAAAAGCTATGGCAACTCCTGAGCTTGCTAGCTCCAAGTGTGTTAGTCAGATTTTTAAAAACTCTTTGGTTAAATTAAGATGTTAAATTTTAGCACTTGCATGAGGAAATGCATGTGCACTCTAATAGGAGTCATTAACTAGATTTTTAGTTTCAAGCAAGGGGGCTAGGTTTGCTCCTAAAAGGCATGGGGTGTGTGTGTGTGTGTGTATGCATGCATGTGTATACATGTGTACATGTTTACGTGTGAGTGTGAAGGCCAAACGTCAGTGTGAGGTGTGGTGTCTCTGCTGTCCCTCTCTGCCTCACTCTTGAGTCAGGGTCCCATAGTGAACCTGTACCTTTCCAGGTCAGGCCCTCAATCGTGTGTGGCAAACAATTTATCAGCGTCTCCCCAGCCCAGCGTGGGGTTTTGTTGTGCAACTGGCCGTTGCTCTCATAGGTCACTGGAGTTCCATGGGGTGGCTTCAGAAGAATGGCAGGAGCCAGGTACACACCTATGGTCCTAGTAGTCATGAGCCTCAGGTGGAAGAAACAGGAGTTTCTTGATAACAGCCTCACACTCACAGAATCTGCCAGCAAGAACTACAATGAAAGGGATGCCTATCACACCTAGCAGAGCATCCAGCCTTGGCTACATAGCAAGACCTTGTCCACAGAAGAAAGCAAAGATGCCAGGCAGCAAAGCTAGGTGCGGCTCCCTGGTAAGGCTGGACTGCATGATGCCCCAGCTCGGGCTCCAACACCAGTATTTAAAAAAAAAAAAAATTCTAGTGGCTCTTTGTTTCCATAATAAAATATGACCAAAAACAACTTGAGGAAGAGTTCCTTTTGTCTTTTAGGTCATAGTTGATTGTGTGAAGTCAGGGCGAAACTTGGAGCAGAAACAGTAGAGGAATACTGCTTCCTCTTCCTCCCAGGATGAGGCTGGATGCTCTCACATCAGTTAATAATTAAGACTGTCCCCACCCTGCCCTGCCTACCAGCCAATCTGAGCTAGGCAATTTCTCAATCAGGTTGTCCTCACAGATGACTCTAGACTGTGTCAAGCTGACAATTAAATCTAACTAGGACACCTCCCGTTTCTCACAAAAGCTGTAGGGATATTGTGACGCCAACTTCACAGTATCCATTTATAAAGGAGGAAAAGCTAGGTGTGGAGGCACATGCTTTGAGTCCCAGAACCTGGGAAGCAGAGGCATTGAGATATCAGATCTTGGAGAGTTTGGGCCTGTGTGGCCAGTTCCAGACCAGAAATGACTACACAGTTAGACCCTTATTTAAACAAAAACAAGTAAAAATAAAGTGATAAACATAAGGAAAGTAGGATCAGGCATGGGGCCTATGCCTTCAAGCTTGGCTTTCAGGAGGCAGGAGGAGGCAGATTTATGTGCATTTGAGACAAGCCTGAAGTTTCAGGCCAGCCAGGACTACAGAGAGACACAGACTGAAAGAACAAAGGAAGGAAAATGAGCTTGTAAGACAGCTCAGCAGGTGAATGTACCTGATGCACAGACGTGTGGCCCAAGTTTGATCGGTGGAACTCCCATGAAATGGAGGGAGAGAGCCAATGCCACAGAGTTGTCCTCTGACCTCCAAATGTGCAACACACACGCACACAAGTCATTAAAATACTTTTTAAAGAAGAAGGAAAATGACCAGTGTGGGGGCATGCACTTACAGTCCCAGCAACGTGGAGGTGGAGATAGGAGAATCACCCACAAGTTGGAGGCTAACCTGAGCTACAGCATGAGTTCCAAGTGTGGTTGAGCTGCCGTATAAGATTCTATCTCCATAAGGAACACAAAGACAGCAATTTCTGGCTGAGTGGCTGATTGTGGCAGGAAAATGCAGTGTTCTGACCCCCAGCCCACCCTACCATGAAATTGGATACAGAGATACAGCCCTTCTCTAACCAAAACTTCTAATGGTAGAAATTATAATTCAGTTAAATTCACCACAGCCTATGCAAACAGTCCAGTATGAGAAGAGCAAAAGATGCAGAACTTAAAGTTCTGTACAAGTGTTGACAGAGTGTTCAGATCCCATCCTAGCACTGGGGAGTGAAAGAGCAGGAATCCAGCTTGTGAGAGTTTGAGGCAGCCTGGGCTACATGAGACCCAGTCTTTAAAAAAGAGAGAGAGGGGGAAGGGGGAGAAGGAAGGAAGGAAGGAAGGAAGGAAGGAAGGAAGGAAGGAAGGAAGGAAGGAAGGAAGGAAGGAAGGAAGG
>NW_026590172.1:381550-386484 GCF_907164565.1 Psammomys obesus
AGGAAGGAAGGAAGGAAGGAAGGAAGGAAGGAAGGAAGGAAGGAAGGCCTCATTTCCTACCCAAACTGGAGACACGGCAATTTAGAACACCTTTAAGAAAAAGAAGCCTCATAATAGTTGTCGTTGTTTAAGCAGAGTAAGATGCTACTGTAATTGTGACAATTTCTAAGAGTCCTCATTTCTTAATTATTATGATCAGTATGGCCATCTCCACTTTATAGATAAAACTTAGCAAGATCTAATATTTCTCAAAGTATTAAAGGTGTCATACACACCTTTAATCCCAGCACTCAAGAGGCATAGGCAGGAGGATCCTTGTGAGTTCAAGGCCAGCCTGGTCCACATAGGGAATTTCAGGCTACACAGTGAGACCCTGTCTTAAGAAAAAAAAAAAAAAAAAAACCTAATTAAAAGACTGAGGAGATGCTCTAGTGTATCAGTTGCTCACTATGCTCTGGCTCTCCAGCCCTCACCTAAAGGCATGTGTAGCAGTGACTTGGAGTCCCAGCACTGGGAGGCAGGGACAGAGCCCCTGGGGAGAAGGTGACAACAGGGTCAGTCAGAATTGGCACGCTCTGGGTTTAGTTTAGCTTGCTCAGTAAATACGGTGGAAAGTGACCAAAGGAGATGCTCGGCCTAACTTCAGCTTTTGGCCTTCACACACACACAGCACACACAAACTGCGCACTGTACACACATGGAAATATTTTTAAAAGCTAGGCCGGACTTGGGGTTTAAATACTAACCAGTTCATTATATATAATGAAAAAAAACTTTGATACTTATTTTTATAATAATTTTAAAGTGTAAAAATCTTTATAATTATATCTGAAAAATTATATCAACATGACCATCCAAGATTTAAAAAAAACAGTAACCATAAAGTTTTTATACTATCAACAGAGAAAAAAAGTACACTGCATAATCTAATGCGTGACTTTTCTTTTTTCCTTTCTTTTATTTTTAATAATGTGTGTCTTTCTATGTGAATCAGTACCCGTGAGTACATGTGCCTGGAAAGTCCAGGGAAGGGCGTCCGATGCCCTGGAGACCCGGGTCCTCGGGGAGAGCAGCCTGTGTTCTTTATCACTGAGCCACCCCAGCCTAAAATGTCTTTTTAATGCGTATTCTTTGATTTGTGTGTGAGCCTGTCTGAGTCAGATGTGCGCTGTGTGCGTGCAGGGCCTGTGGAGGCCAGAGAGGGCGTCACCGAGGGTGCCGAGCTGCCCAAGGCGGGTGCTGGGACGGAACCCAGGTCTTTTTAAGAGTAGCAGCGCTCGTTTGCCCAAGGTGAATGTTCCGTATGCGCACAGAGCTTTTATAAATTAATTAAAAGGGAGGATCAGCTCCAGTTGCCTGGAGTGTGGTGTGCGCCAGTAGCCCCCTCGTTGAGGAGGCATAGGCAGGGAGATCTGACCAGCTTTGACTGCACGGGACCCGAACCCAACACCAGACAGTAGCAAAACCTGAAAGCGGGCAGAGTCCAGTGTTTGAGCATACAAAGAGACAGCAATAAATACTGAATTTGATTTTATCCAGTGTTGGCAGGGTTTACAAAAATATGTTGGCAGCAGTTTAAATTAGAGGATTTTTAACTGGGGAGCTCCCCAATATCTATCCAAAAAAATAAAAAGAAAAAAATTACGTATAGCCTGTGACCACTGAAATTGCGCAGATAAAATTTTGTTCAACAGATTCACTCTCTAAATAGGCAAAACCATAGTTAACAAATTGTTAAGCACAAAGAAACTAAACCGTCCAGGTATCTGAGGTGTTGGGGTTCAGCTGGCTACTGAGAAAGAGAGGTGGCAGAGTGTGCTGGAGCAGAGCACTTCCAAACACGGGCCTCAGGGGTTGGCACACCACCACGCATGCTCGTGGGAGAAAAGAGTACTGCAGGGCCACGCTCCTGACCCAGCACACAGGGACTGAGGCTAGCGTTGGAGTCCAGCCTTGGCTTCAGGGAGCCCAACCCTCCCCTCTTGAGAAGGGAGAAAAGAAATTAAGATTGAACCACAGAGTGTTATATTTTAGTTTAACTTGTACACACTGTTCCACGTTACTGTTACATGCATGTTACACGTTACTCTGCAGCACTATACTTGTTGGTCTGGTGTGTGCTAGTGTATTGCATATTAGTTTACGTGTGTTGTATGTCGTGTAGGAGTGTGTGCCTTGTAGTTACTTACACACACTATGTTCAGAAAAGTACAAGGCAACTCTGAAAAGTGGAAAGAGTGAAAAGGACTGTGCTTCCTAGCCTCCTTTAAAACTTGTTTTTGGAAAACCTTGGGGAGCCAGCATTAATCCCAGGTAGAGGCTGGTGGGTGAAGGCTAGCGTGCTGTACATCGTGAGTTCCAGGACAGCCAGGGCTGTTTGGAGAGACTCTCTCAAAAACAAAAGGACACAAGACTCTAGGGATCGACAGGTGGGGTAAAGTGCTTGAGGTTCAGACTTCCGGTTCCCTGGGAAAGCTAGACTCTGTGATTCCAGACTGGGGAGTGGAAGCAGGTGACTGATGGCCAGGACCCCTCCCCAGCCGATCCATCAGGCATCCGCAAGCTCAGGGTAAAGAGGCAATGGAGGAGGACAGACGTGGCCCCTAATTCCACTCCAGCGCACAGGTACCTAACATGCATGCACACACAGACACGACACAGTTTTTGAAGTGTGATTTCCCTGAGAGTTGTTTGGAATTGTGTGAATGTGTTTGTGTGGGTGTGCGGCAAGCACAGGTCGCTGGGGAGGACAGAGGGGGCACTGAGCCCCTAGAGCTAGTTATCTGCACTTTTTAGCAGCCTGCTGTGGGTGCTGGAAATGAGCTCTGGCCCTCCGCAAGAGAAGTGCTCTTAACCACGGAGCCATCCCTCCAGCCAGCACACATCCCGTCTTATAAGAGACAGACGTGAAAATAGTAACAAAGCTTTTCTATAGGCGACAGTGTGTGGCTGGTTTTAGTTTAAAGCTGTCGTTCCCCTTTTTTGTGCCCCAGGTTTATTGTGCTGAGCATATGTTATATTCATATGATATAAAAATAATGAACTTATTTTTAGTTATTGTCTGTGCCGATGCAGAGGAGAGCATGCCGTTTCTTGGCTGGGAACTGTATTTTGAGGCCACGGGAATAGTAAACTGCTTTCTGATCTTCAGAACCCCCGCCCCCACCCACTGTGGCAGCACTCACGCTCCGCTTTAGAGGAAAGCACAGCTGTCACATCTGTTTAGGACATCCTTTATGCCAACAAATTCCTTCTCTGTGTCAGCAGAATGTAAATGTATCATTCTTCTCCCCAACTTCAGAGAACAATGTGCATGTGATGATGCTGTTCATTTTGTTTTAATATCTGCCGTCTCGGAACAAATTCTGTAGCGGAGAACCTTCCGCACCCAGTGCTACGCTTGCAGGTCCCACGGGGCCACGCCCCATGCTGTACAATGTGCCTTCACTGCACCCTGAGGTACACACTCAAGCTGCGTTGTGAGGCCTTCGGGGACAGTGCTTGTCAGTGGGCTCGGGGCTCACAGCCATCTCAGTAGTCAAAACAAAATGACCAATTTGGCTCCATTGTCTCTTCCTTTTTTTTTTCCCAGAAAGCTGCAAGAGACACAGATGTCCACCACCTCAAAGCTGGAGGAAGCCGAGCACAAACTCCAGACTTTGCAAACAGGTTCGATACTCTCCATCCTATTTGCAGCCACAAGGGAAGCGAGAAGTGGACGAGCATCGGCCTCTCCTGGCCTGCTCTCAGCTCCTCTGTTGCTCCTGGGGACCCTGCAGTCAGGGGCCTTGAGCCCACAGAACTGAAGCCTGGGCCGCAGGCTGCATTAATCACTGCATTGAGTTGCTAATGTGGATGTGGGTGGCTCTCCTTCCTTCTCCCTCCCTGCCCCAGCCATCCTTCCTGTTCTTTCCAACAAACACTTGTAAATCACCAAACTGTCAAGAGCTGACATCTCATTTGGAACAATAATGGGGTGAGGGACTTAGTTCTGCCGAAATGAAGGTAAGAACTGTAAGAACCTTCAAATTCTAAAAGATACCAAAAAAGGTTATACCAAAGTTTGCCTTTCTTTTTTTGTTTCCTTCTCTGAGAAGGAAGCAGCACGGTGTCTTTAAATGTGAGGAGGAAAATGAGAAGACATTATGATTTATCTTAGAACACAAACGTTAGAGGGACAAAAAATAGGCACCACCAGCTTTAACAGTCAAATGAATAAATGTCCAAAAACAGCAACCATCAAGCTCCAAATGGAGCTCAGCAATGGAGCCCTTGCTTAGAATCCCCCCGTGAGGAGCTGGACCCTGGCTCAGTGGTAGAGCCCTGCCTGGAACCCCACTGAAGGGCTCCAAGCGTGGCTCACCCGGAGAGCACCCGCCTAGCATGGGCAGAACTGTGGCTCCGGCTTCACACTACACGTGCACGTGTGTACGTTCCCATGTCTACACACCGCTTTCTCTCTAAATACAGAACTTAGAAACTCTAGAAAAGGAAGAAGGTGGGCGCAGTGGCGGCCGGTAATCCCAGCACTCAGGGAAGCAGAGGCAGGTGGAATCCCGTGAGTTCGAGGCCAGCCTGCTGGTCTAAAAACCAAGTCCAGGACAACCAGGGCTACACTGTCTCAAAAAGAAACCCTGTCCCAAAGAAAAGAGGAGGAGGAGGAGGAAGTGAAACAGCGATCCAGTGAGCAGGAGCAGGAGCTTAGAAGAGGAGGAGGAGAAGGAGGAGGAAGTGAAACAGCGATCCAGTGAGCAGGAGCAGGAGCTTAGAAGCAGTGTATGTCATAGTCAGGGCTGTGCAGATAAAGCAGTGAAAGATGCTTTTGCCTCTCAAACTGTCAGCTTGAAAACAGGTCACGCCATTGTTGCTGAGAGTGTGGGAGCGTGGCCACAGGCACGCTGTGGCTGCGGGGGGGGGGGGGGGGGGGGGGGGGG
>NW_026590172.1:386584-423093 GCF_907164565.1 Psammomys obesus
GGGGGGGGGGGGGGGGGTAGGGACTGGCATGCTCAGGTCTTTCTCCAGCAGCTTCACTTCTGAGTATCTTAAAAGTTAAACTACTTGCTCGCCTGTGTCTTGACATGGAGAGACTTCTGTTCTAGACCACTAAGGGAAAAGAGGACCCTCAGAAAATATTCCTATCATCCCATTGATGGATGTGTAGATAGGGAGGGATAGAGACAGAGGTGGAGGTTCATTCTGGGAAGTTTCGCCATGTGGTGTGAACATGAGGGTGCTGATACCGACTGGGGCACGCCAGCCTCTCGGTGACCGCAGACCAAACCAGGTGAGCCAAGCCGGCCTAGAGCTCCTCTCTGGCTGCAGCTTCCTCCACGCTTACGTGACAGGCACCGCTGGGCCTTGCTATTCCGCTCAGCCAGTGAGTGAAGGTCACTGTCTAGAGACAAGGTTCTGCTCCTTCCACAGAGCATACTGTTTTCAAATAAGCTTTTGGGGTTCGTGTGTGTGTGTGTATGTGTGTGTGTGTGTGTAAGAGTGCAGGTGGCTGCAGACGTGTCAGACCCCATTGGAGTGGAGCTACAGGTAGTTGTGAGTTCCGCAGCATGAGTCCTGGCAGCCAAGTCTGGGTCCTCTGCAAGAGCTTAACCTCGGAACCATCTCTCCAGCCCACAATAAACTTTTTAATGAGTAGCAGTATCATTAAATAATGATTGAAGAGTGTAATGGAAGCTGAGGGTGTTGCTCAGATTCATAACTCACAACCGTTAGATCTGAGCCTCTCCAGCCCATGTAAAAGACCATGTATGGCCGAGCACAGGAGGTGGAGACATTGGTTCCTGGAGTTCACCAGCCTTGCCAGCTTGGCCCACTTGGTGAGTTCCAGGCCAATGGGAGACTGTTTCAAAAAAAAACCAAGGTGGGTGGTGTCTGAAGAACAAGTTTGTCTTTGGGGCTGCATTCACACATGCACACACATGGAGGCGAGCATACGCTAACACAGAACCTTCCTGTTTACGGGAAATGCATAAACTAGGAGGAGCAGAGTTCTCTACAATCATGACTGTTACCGTATGCATGCTTTACTCAGCCTCACCAGCATCACGTAGCCTCACAGTCCCATGCTAGGCTGCAACGTTGGCAGCCATATTGCCGCAGGTAGGAATGTTTGGCTGCATGATCGTGTGTGACCTCTGTCATACACTTGGTCTGTGTTTAATGGAGATACAAAGTCTGCAGCTGTATTTGCAGCTGGAAGTCTATGCAGCAAACTATGGACAGTGGTTCTCTGTTGAAGAGGCATTGCAGAGAGATGGCAAAGTTCGGGGAAATTCTCTTCTTTTATTCTCTGTTTCTCTCATCTCTGTGTGCATTTCCCCTTTAGCTCTAAGCGCTTGGTGTCCTGGCTGGGTTTGATGGTGCATGCCTGTAATCCCATCACTGGGGAATTGTACCTAGGGAGATCCAGAATTCAAGGCCAACCTGGGGTACCACTCCATCTTTGAGAAAGCAGCTAACAAGGTGGGATATAGTTCAGTCAGCACAGTGCTTACCTAGTGCTCAAAAATCCCCAGATTTGATCCTCAGCATCCAAAGATGGCGTGGGGGGTGGCGAGTACCCGTAATCTGAGTGCCAGGTAGGTAGAAGCAGACATGTCAGAGGTTCAGTGTCATCTTTGGCTGTAAAATGAGTTCAAGGCTAGCCTCGGCTCTGTAGACCTTTTCTTAAACAAACAAGATTGGTGTCTTATGTCGTGGTTTCTGTCCTTGCTTTTTAGCCCTGGAAAAAACTCGAACAGAATTATTTGACCTGAAAACCAAATATGATGAAGAAACTACTGCAAAGTAAGTGCCTCTGTGACGTCACCCTCTGTTCTTTTGCATTTGGTCAGGGAATGCATTTGATCAGCCTTTGTTGCTGATCCACAGAAGGTGGGCTTAGGAGGTGCTCAGCCACCTGTCATGGGGCCGAGATAGTGCCAGTCCAGTGAGTCACTTGTATCAGGTCCATCACCACTGAAAATTCTCTTCCTGGGTACAGAGAGGCAACCTTTGCTCCTTCTTTCATTGAGTATTGTGTAAACGTATACACACTACGGCGTACACGTAGAAGTCAGAGAGCCTGGCTAAAGGAGTGTCTCTCCTGGTTTCTGCCCCGCGGCATACTCCATGCTAGCTGCTCTGTGGTCCTCTCTGACCCTCCTAGCTGCACCTCTTGTCTCACGGTAGGAGTGCTGGGATTACAGATGTCCACCACCTCTGGCTTTTTTATATTTTTGGTGTATTTTATCTTATGGTTGGGTGTTTGGCCTGTGTGTGTCTTGTGATTGTGTGTGTGCAGTGTCTGCACCAGCCAAAAGAGGGCATGAGATCTTCTGATGCTGGCTGCGGCTGACCGCGAGCCACCCTGTGGGTGCTGCCACTTGAGCCTGGAGTTTTGAATTTTGTTTTGTTTTGTTTTGTTTTGTTTTGTTTTGTTTTTAGGTTACATTTTATTAACTCTATATCCCAGCTATATCCCGCTCCCTCATTCCCTCCCAATCCCTCCCTCCCTCATCTCCTCCCTGCCCCTTTCCAAGTCCACTGATAGGAGGGACCTCCTCCCCTTTCATCTGACCCTGTTTTATCAGGTATCTTCAGGACTGGCTGCAAAGTCCTCCTCTGTGGCCTAACAGGGCTGCACCTCCCTTGGGGGTGGGGAGGTCAAAGAGCCTGCCATTGGGTTCCTGTCAGAAATAGTCCCTGTTCCCCTTACTAGGGAAACCCACTTGGTTACTGAGCTATCATGGGCTACATCCGAGCAGGGGTTCTATGTTATATCCATACATGGTCCTTGGTTGGAGTGTCAGTCTCAGAAAAGACCCCTGTGCCCAGATATATTTGGTCCTTGTGGAGCTCCTATCCTCTCCATGTCTTACTAACTCCCCCTTCTTTCATGTGATTCCCTGCACTCTGCCGAAGGTTTGGTTATCAGTCTTAGTATCTGCTTTGATACACTGCTAGGTAGAGTCTTTCAGGAGCCCTCTGCGGCAGGCTCCTGTCCTGTTACTTATTTTTCTCCTACGAGCCTGGAGTTTTTATTTGGGTCCAGAGCTCAAGCTCCCGTCATCAGCCTCGCACAGCAGCCCTTTACCGTCTTAGTGTCCAGTCATGCGCTGTGCATTTTTTCTTGAGTTGGGAAAAAGTGATGACTGCTATGAAAATACTGTCACCTTTTTTTCTAGGACAGAGTGTATTTCGAAGAATAAGCACAGCCCCATGACAGTGTCTTAGTTCTAGTCAGAGCCATAATGCTCTGTGCAGGTGTCCCTGTGTGGGCACACATAGGGAAGAGGCCAGCCATTGAGCTTCCTGCCAGTCTGACCACTGTCAGGACATCAGACATCACCGCGGCCTGTGTCAGGCGAGCTATCAGACCCCTCCTTACAGACGAGCAGAGAGGAGGAACTGGTATTAGCCTGAGTTGTGAGAGGGCCACCGTTGGCTAGCTGCGGCTAACATCCAGACAGGCTGTGAAAGGCTGAACTGTTCTGCCTTTTTCCCACTGGAGAAGGTTCTCATCTCCATAAGGAAGCACTCACACTCACCAGCGGTGCAGCCTCAGGTCACCAGGACGTGGGCCTTGTCTTGCTCACATGTCCCCATGCTATCAGTAGGGAGCCCACCTGCCATGGTGAGAGGCAGGGCTTGTCCTCTGTGTGTGGCCTCTCTGTTCGTGTGTGCACTTGAATGTCCATGGAAGCCAGACATTGGCTGCTCCCCTTAATCGCTCTCTGCTTCTTTGTAAAGTTTAGTTTACTGTTGTGTGTGTGTTGGTGTTCTGTGTGTGCACCACGTGTGTTGGTGCTCTCGGGGCCAGGAGAGCAGCAGAGCCCAGAAACTGGAGTCACAGGCAGTTGTGAGCTGCCGTCTGGGTGCTGGCAGTTGAAGTCAGGTCCTGGCGGAGCAGCAGTGCTCTAAGCACTGAGCAGTCTCCAGCCCCCCTCAGACTTTTTAAGCAGAGTATCTCGATAAACTTGGAGCTAACAGATGGGCCAGACTGCTGGCCAGTAAACTCCAGGGGTCCACTTAGGGACAGGAAGTGCCCAGGACTGCGGTTACCAACTTGTACTGCCATACCTGACCTTGTCCACGGGTGCTGGGGGTCTGGACTCAGGCCCTCGTTCTTACACAGCAAGCCCTTTACTGCCGGAGCCATCTCCCCAGCCCATCTCTTGACCCTCTGCTCTGGGTTGTTTGGTAATCCAGAGCTGTAAGGGCCCAGGTCTGCAGTCAGACCTTACTAGACAGCATAGAACTTCCTCAGAGACCCCGATGTCCTCAGTGTCCCTGGCTGACTTGATGGCCTCGTGGAAACCTTCATGTAATCTGCCTTCCTCCCTCTGTGCTTTCCTGTTGGACTTGAAGAGCACCACATGAGTTCAGTCTGAGGAAGTGATGGTTACATTTCCCTGTGAAATCCGGTGCCTTTGGGCTTATCTCCTTCCATCCCAGAGACAGGGCCGCCGGAGAGCAGCTGCCATCACCCAGCTGTGGGACACACATGCTGTCCTACCTCGAGGTCACAGACGTCCTCGCCCGACACGCATTCCCGTGGCGGAACCACGCCATGATGGAACTCCTGGGCCAGGGCCCCTGTCTCCTTTTCTGTCGGTGTTTTATCTTCATGTGACTTGATCATTTCTGCTTGGTCTTTATACTCCTAAGTAGATCATTTTTCTCAGTAACTGATTTTTGATGCTTTTGTTTTGTTTTTGTTTTTGAGACAGGGTTTCTCTCTGTAGCCCTGTCTACCCTGGAATTCACTGTATAGACCAGGATGGTCTTGAACTCACATATATCCACCTGCTTCTACCTCCTAAGTGCCGGATTAAAGGTGTGTACCACCACACCTGCCTAGTAACTGAATATTTTTATGTGTCTGTGTCCCTGTGTGCATGCGATGGCATTCTTTCTGGAGGTCAGAAGGCAGCCCTAGATGCCAGTGGTCATGGCTTTAGCCTCTTTGGAGCGTTTCGACGTCCATGTGTGTATGAGTGTTTTCGTGTGTGTGTGCACCTGTGCTCCTGGCTGTGGTAGGCAGAGGCTGGTCTCCGGGGTCTTCCTCAGTGCTTTTCCACCTCATGTATTGAGTCAGTGGCTCTCACTTGAGCCCCACTCCCAGCTCACTGACTCAGCAGCTTGCTCTGGGGATACCCTGTCTTCTCCTCCCTGCTGGATTCAGGCGGCCCTCCATGCCAAGGCAGGGTTCAGATGGGTGCTGGGCTCTGAATCACAGTCCTCCTGCTTGGTGGCAGCCCGCCAGCCGCTGCTACCTTTCCAGCCCTCCTCTTCATTCTTTTTTGAGAGGGGTGTTACTGGGCTGTTCAGGCTGGTCTCAAACTCATGAGCTTAAGACATCTTCCTGATCAGCCTCTGAAGTAGCCGTGGCTGCAAGCGTGCTACCATAGCGGATGAGGACGTAGAGGTGGTCTGTGAAAGCACCAGCCCACACAGGCCCCTTGGAAGGCCTGCTCTGGTTCTGAAAATGGTACCCACGGTGGGTTGATAAGTATGGAAGGTTGGACTTTGGCTACACTGGACTGAAAATGTATTTCTCTGACTAGGAAAGGACTGCATGGGCTAGGAAGGTGGCTCAGACTGAGGAGTACGTGCTGTGCAACCTGGAGACCCGGTAAAAGCTGGGCCTGGTACAGCTGGCTGTAATCCCGCCTGGGAGGTAGACTCGCAGACCCCTGAGGCTCCCTGGCTCCCCAGCCGATATGAACTGTGATTTTCAGGACCCAATGAGAGACCCTGTCTCCAAAATTGAAGGATAGTTCCTGAGGAACAACACGCAGGTTTGGCCTCTGGCCTCCATACTCATGTACACACACACACACACACACACGGAAAGGGCCAGAGGAGACTGGGAATGTAGTTCAGTTGAGAAACTGCTTGCCTCATATTCGTGAAGCCCGATTCATCTGTATCATCACATAAAGCCAGGATACAGAGGATCAGGACTTCCGTCTTAACCCATGACTATGAAAACTGGTGTGGTACCACATACCTGTAAACCCCGTATCTGGGAGCCTGAAGCGAGAGGACTGTTTGCAAGTTCTAGGCCAGTCTAAGCTACTTAGCAAGGACCTTTCTCAAAAAAAGTAAAGTAAGTAGCTGCCTCCTCTGCATTCTCCTCCTCTCAGTTCTGGAAAGGACCGTCGCTCCATTTCCTGCTTCAGGTGCAGCCTCCTTGTAGTTTGTTGGAGCTGACATATTTTCATTCCTGTGGATGAATATACCCTGGGGAGAAATCTGTTCTGGGATGGTCTTAAACATCTCTTTCAAAACGTCAGTAGAATGCTTCAACGTGCGCTGTCAGAAACCCTGGGAAGGGAGTGGGAGACAGAAGAATGTCGGCTTTGGAGAAAAGGCTGCTTGGGGAGCAGTTGCTCTGCTCTGCGCACACTGTGACCTCCAGGCCTCCTGTTGCCCTTGCACACGAACAGCTGCACTACTGAGTAGCTACCAGAGTGATGGAGCGTGTGGAGAAGCAACCCTACGAGGAAGCCCCTCTATGCTTCCTGGAGAGCACTGGTCTGAAGCTTTGTCAGTATAGGGTGCACTCTGCTTGTCAGTCATTCAGAACACCAACCAACCACCTTCCCTCATTAAAAAGAAGCCCCGGGGACTGGGGGTGTAACTCAGCTGATGCTTGCTCAGCATCTGAGGCCCTGGGTTTGACCGTCAGCGCTGCAAGAAGCAGGTGTGGCGGCACACGCCTCTAACCCAGCCCTTGGGAGGCCAGGAAGAGGAGGAGTGAGGGTCAGCTTCTGTTGTACTGTTAGAGGCACTCTAGGCTACAAGACCCTTGTGGGGGTGGGGTACGGGTCAGAGGCAACAAGGTCACTTGGAGCCCTCCACCCTTTCCCCTAACTGCTGCTTTTGCAGTCTTTTCAGCTGTGCGTCAGCTGGGACTGCTCGGTTGGCTGTGGTAGGGACAGTGGCAGTAAAGTTTTCCATGTGTAGGCTTGAAGCAAAATGTAATTAGCCTTTATGCACAGAACAAGGCCCTGTTGACGAGTACAGCTGGTCTTTGTTCGGCCCGTCGCTGAGAGTGGGAGGCAGAGTGCCCGTCTTCATGTTTATTAATGCAGGGCTCCGTAGACAAACGGCAAGCACAGTTTAATATTTGTTGGAGCACAGGGGGACTTGCCAAACAGTTGTGTGAGCGGATTGCAGGCCTGCACAGTATAACCATTGCTGCGTTAAATAAATGGATTATTTTTCTCTCTCTCTTTTTTAAATGTACTCCTCAGTGCTCACCCTGAGTCCCCGTGTCCCATAACAAATGCACTTGTAGCACCTTCCAGACCTTAATGTGCTGTCTCAGAACATGTGGGAGCATGGGTCCCGGGCTGTCTTTACCCTGGGAGGGGCAGGAAGCTCACTGCTGCCACTCCTCTCCACCTGTGGCACACAGTTGTTCACTTCCCCTTGGATCTAAGACACTGTAACGTGTGCAGGGATTCCAGTTTTCATTTGTGTTTCTTTTCTGTGTGTGTGTGTGTGTGTGTACACACTGTATTATAGTGCTCCTGTAGAGGTCAAAGGACAACTTGTAGGAGCCAGCTCTCTCCTCCTAACATGTAGAGACCAAGGAGGGGTCTCAGGTCCCCAGCCTTGGCAAAAAGTCACTTTCATCTGCTGAGCACTCCACCCAGCCCTAGGCTTCTTGTCTTCAGTTTTGCCTCTGCAGTGGACGTGGGGTGGACAAGAGGACTGTGGAACCCCTTCCAGACCACCAGGGCAGAGTTCAGTGGAAGGCGATGTTACACTGTGGTGGAAGACTGCATCCCTTCTAGCTAAGGTAGAGGCCGGGCTTGTTTGAGGGAGCCCTTTGGGATCACAAGTTAAAAGTCCTGAACTACATAGCAACTTTAAGGCCAGCCTAGACTACATAAAATCTTGTGTCAGAAAGCTAAAAAAATCAATCTCATAAGAAAGATGGGTATAGTGTGATAATAGAGTGTCTGGCCGATATATTTAAGGTGCTGGATTCAATCCCCTCTCACGCCAGGGAGAGAAGAGGGAGAGCAATGAATCCTATCCTAAAGTAAGTACAGGCTTCCTATCGCTAAGCTTCCTCTAAGTTACTCCCAAAGCTTCCTACCAGGAAATGTCACACTTCTCACACCTCTGCTTGCTTTTAAAAAAGACATTACATATGCAAATACTTCTATAATACATTACAAAAGCAAAGCAGCATTGATGAGGAAATGCTTGGGTTCGTCAGAGTCGGCTCTTTGGGCCACTTTGAGTGACAGTGTGACTCCCTGCAGCTCTGGAATAGACATGACTTCCTGTTAGTGAGTAGCTGATTGCTCAGAGGACCCAAACTCTGAATTGCAGGCATGGGGACCTCTGTCTCCAGCACAGAGGAAAAGGAGTCAGGAATTGAAAGAGGAAGCCAGAGGCTCCCAGCAAGACTGGCTGGCTGGTGAGCAGGGCAGACAGCAGCCTGGTACAGATGTTCTAGACTAGCATGCGGTAGACTCTGTTAGTTGGCAAGAAAAGGGTTCACTTCATCGCACAGCTCACATTCCCTTACGAAGGGAAGTCAAGGCAGGAACTGACTGAAGTGGAAGCCACTGAGGTGCACTGCTCACTGGCTTGCTCAGCCTGCTTTCTGACAGAACCACCTGCCCACAGGATACACCATTATTCACGAAGGAAATGGCTTGAGACAGGGCCTCTCCATGTAGCCCTGGCGTCCTGAAGCTCGCTTGTGTCACCACTGTCTGTGGCAGTCTTGAGAAAGCCATGTTGTGTTAAGTGCAGAGTGAGGCGTGGTCAGGCAGCACCGATGGGGGTTCTGCTCCTCCACTCAACCGGAAGTGAAGTGCCCAAGGAGGCCAGTGAGGGCATCAGATCCTCAGCAGCTAGAGCCACAGTGGTGGTTTGCTGCCATGTGTCTGCCAGGAACTGAGCCTGGGTCTTCAGGAAGAGCAACAGTGCTTTTAACTGCTGTGCCGGCTCTCCGGCTGCCATGGCTCCCGTTTGTTTGTTTGTTTGTTTGTCAGTCAGTCAGTCAATGGTGCTTTGGGACAGGGTCTCACTGAGTAGCCTTGGCTAAGCTGGAACTCAGTGGGTAAACCAGGTCTTCCTGTGCCTCCTGAATGCTAGGATTAAAGACACATCACCACACATCCAGCTTTTTTATAGGGTGGGGGGTGGGCATCTCATTCTGAAGCCCAGGCCCTGACACTGGCCGTGAGCCTCCTTACATGTGTAACTCAATAAATTTGGAAGAACCAAAGGGAGGTATCCCAGAACCTCAGTGGCATTGTCTCTCCCCTGTCACTTTGAGAATGTAATTGCTTTCCATCTTTCTGAGTCATCGGTTTCCAGTGTGAGTTGCTGTAATTATCGTGGTTGGATTAATTTCCCTAAAAAAAAGAGAAGCAAACCCTGTATGATTTTGAGGGTGTGGACCTGAATGAAGACTTCAGTCAGACAGGGAGAGAGTGCCAGCTTTTTCCTGTTGTCTTGTTTCTAGGGGTGTGGCTGCGCTTGGTAGCCCCCCCTGTGTAAGGGTTCAGTGCGCTGAGCCTCCAGGGCCTTTCCTGTTTCCCTGTCCTGGGGTAGGGGGAGAAGGAACAGGTTGGCTTCTTGTGTCCTAACCCAGTAAACACTTGTTGGTTACTGTGTGTCCATTTGTGTGTGTGCGTTACAGGTGCACTTGTGTGAGCACATGGAGAGGTCAGAAAACAGCCTTGTCTGTCTTTGCTCAGGTGGCCCCTGCTCCTTTGCTGTTGTTTTCTTTTTCTGACAAAGACTTTTAGTACCCTGGAACTGAACCAGTAAGGTGGGCTGTGTGGCCAGCAAGCCTACGGCATCGGCCTTTGTCTGCCCTCCCAGAGCTAGGAATACAGGTGTGCCCAGCTTTTTCTTATCATGGGTTCTGGGTCTTAAACTCATATTTGAACAGCAAGCTCTTTACCAACTGAGCCATCTCCCAGCCCTTGGACTCCACCTACATTTTGAAATTTGAATTAGTTACCATTTAGGTGCTGTTACTACAGGGACCAGTAGTTTCAAGGTCAAACCATCGAAGAGCTGTTAACTCCCTAATAAACGTGTCCCCTAAATTTTACTGTAGAAGCCAGGCTGTGCACACCTTTAAGCCTAGCACTCCGAAGACGGAGGCCAGGGGAACTCTGGGTTCGAAGCCAGCTTGGTCTGCATAGCGAGTTCAGGACCCCAGGGCTACATGGAGAGGCCCTGTCTCAAGCCATTTCCTTCGTGAATAATGGTGTATCCTGTGGGCAGGTGGTTCTGTCAGAAAGCAGGCTGAGCAAGCCAGTGAGCAGTGCACCTCAGTGGCTTCCACTTCAGTCAGTTCCTGCCTTGACTTCCCTTCGTAAGGGAATGTGAGCTGTGCGATGAAGTGAACCCTTTTCTTGCCAACTAACAGAGAACAAAGAAGGGACAGTAACAGCGTAACAGAGAAACAAACCAGTGCAGCCAGTGAGCCCATAGGAACTATTATTTCCTGTAGAAATGCACATTTGTGCAGGACCCATGTTGTGAAGTGCGAACGATTCCTCAGTGTGCGGGTCTTCCTGGCTCGCCGTGACTGCCTGCAGTGGCGAGAACATGAGCAGAAGGCCCGAAGTGTACTGGCGAGCTCCAAATGCATCTTTGTGGGGGTTCCAGTCTTCTGGGCTGCAGAAAATCAGAGATACTGGACAGTTGGGCACCACCAGGCACAAGAAGACCTCGTTCTAAGATAGGCTGGAAGAGACTAGAGACAGTGCGTGAACGTATGTGTGTTGGTACATGCATATGTTTGGGGCGTGCACGTGGAAGCGGAGGGAACCTCAGACGCCCCTCAGGAGCCTCCCACACTGGTTTCCTGAGACAGGGTGTCTGTGGCCTAGAGCTCAGCAGCAAGCGTAGGAAGTCTGCCGGTCTCCCTCTCCCACTCACAAGCCACCACACTCCTTGTGCAAGGCAAGTGCTCATCTGGCTGGGCCGTCTCTGCCCTCGCTTAAGAAACGTTCAGAAAGCAGAATGAAATGTTTCCTATAGGAAAGCCAGAGCAGAGCCGGATAATTGAGCTCATTGTTTTCCTTCACGGCTTGTTTGTCCTTTCATTCTCTTCCTAAGGTGCTGGATGTTGAGGAATGTCTCCATTTGCCAGAAAGACAGTGGGGTGTCTCATATTTCCCCTGCCAGACCGCCAGTTCTGAAGAGAGCCTGCAGAATGAATTTTTAATGCTGAGCGTTATAGCATCGCTGTCCCAGCCAGCCGCATTGCTCTCCTGAGCCTACAGATTTAGTGCTCGGATGAGCAGAGTGAGGACTTGGGGGCACTCAACACAGTGAGAATTAACCCCCCAACAACCACACTGGTGCCCTCCCGACTCCAGACAGCCAACCCTAAGGAGTCGGAAGGGAAGAGTAAAAAACTCTGTAGTGTTTGGAATGTTCTCCAAACAGCCTGGAGCACGAAGCAGGGCATAGTCTCAGAATTCTATCAGATAGTGTATTTTTACGTTTTCACTTTTTTAACTGTGACTGTTCTTACTTGGTGTATTTCTGTGATCTTTCCACTCTTTAAAAAGCTTTACGATCTGCAGGGTTTACAGAATATACAGAAGACTGGAGACTCTCCAGTTCCTATAAAAAGCCCAAATGGAATCAGAAGTCCAGAATTGGTCGCTAACAATGGAAAGGGGATCATTTGTATTCAGTGGCTAATTCTGGTCAGGGCCATATGGTTGGTTGTTATTTTTCCCTCAGTAGCTTTCTATATTTTTGAAGTTTTCAAAATTAAGAAGAACAAGTTGCATATAAAAATTATCCATGCTTAAATAAGTTGGAGAAGGGTGGAATCTTCAACAAGCAGTAGAACAAATGGCTGAGTAGATAGATAACAAGCTGCACCAATTAAAGCCTGGATGTCTTAAATATATAAATGTGAAGGAAATCACGAAAACAGTAAGAGAGATGTTACGTGGAGTTATGTAATAAGGGGTGGGAGAGACCTTTTTAAAGCACGATGCCAAAAGTAGAAAATCTGTGGGATATTCAAAGCTTCCTGGAGGTGGAGGGTGGACAGGATGGGTGGATAAAACATTGACAGTGCGGAAGGACAAAATGGCTAATGTATGTTTCTTGCAAAGCTGTAACCAAATGTTAGAGGTCAGCAGAGTGGATGGATAGATGGGAGGGAGGGTGGTGGACAGATGGGTGAGACTAGTGTGGAGAGGGGTGAACGCATGAAAGAAAGGGCGGGTGGACCATGGACAATTTATAGCCCGTTAAAGGCTTAGGTTAACTTAGATGAGTGGACAACTTAGGTAGGTGAATGAAAACGGGATTGATGAGATGGGTGAATAGGTGGATGGTGGAGAGGGTGAATACATGGATCTATCACAGACAAATTGATATATGAAAAAATGAATTGATAAAATACTTACAGTGTAATGTCTTACAAAGCAATAGCAAAATACATAACACCTGAAGAGGATGGTTTTTCTATTCTAGGCAGATATTTGTACCACAGGCATCTCAAACTGCCTTCCGTAACTCCCTTCTTCCCTGCAGGCAGCTTTCCTTCTGTTTGTGGTTTGTGTCCCCTCCCACTGGTGATGCATTATTTTTCCAGAAACTCAGGGTCCTTCTTGACGCTCTGCTGCCCTCCTGTCTAATGCAGATCAGTCTCTCCTTCGGACCTGTCGTCATTCCTTATTTCTTAGCTCTGCTGTTCCCACCATCATCTGGGCCTTCCCTCTGAGGGCATCAGTGTTTGTTGGACCCGCTTGTCTCAGGCTGCCAGCTTCTCCCTGCATGAATCTGCTTCCCAAGGATCCTCGAGAAAGTGTCCAGAATATAACCCTGCTCCAAGCCCGTGCTGTGTGCCATCTCCCCACCCCACGCTTGCTCTCCTGCCTCCACAGACCAGTCCCAGCTCGCAGCTCGCAGTGCAGCGTGCAGGGCACTTGACCGTGCATTTGCCTTGACAGCTCCATCCCATGCCACAGCCCCTCCCTCTCCCCCCCCCCCCCCCCCCCCCCCCACAATCCCTGCCTTCCACACCTGTGTGCTCCTGCTCCCAGCTCAGGCGGTGCTCAGGGTTGTCTGCCCTCTTGCCTCCTCAGCTGGGGTCAGTGGAGAGAACGCAGTGAGATGACCCTGGACCCAGAAGTACACAGTTGCTGACGTTCAAGTGCAGTGTAGCGGTTTTCCTCCTGCTGTGAAGGCTGCAGGGTCACTCAGAGGTGGAGCCTTGTCTGCCAACACTGTTGCTGTTTTCACACCATGGTCACGTCACAGTCACCTCTGGTGCTCGGCACTACTCCAGTGACCGGCGCTAATCGTGTTAGTAGCTTCCCACTAAAGGACTCCTCTTGCTATAGCACAAATTTGAGTTTCTTTTAGAATGAAATTAACTGTTCTTGGAAATGGTACTCCTAGGAAATGTATGTAATTAAGACACTAGGGCAGGGGCTGTGGCGTGCCTACCTTGTAAGAAGCCCTTGGCTCAACTCCCACCGTCGTATAAATTGGACTTGGAATGCATGCTGACAATTCTGGCGCTCAGAGTTCAAGATCATCCCCGCCCCCTGAGCAAGTTAGCCTAACTTACATGAGACCCTGTCTTTAAAGGAATATTTTAATTTGATGAGTGAGAAGTGCCATTGCACACTTTCAATCCCAGGTCCTGGGCGGCCGGGACAGAAGGGTTGTGAGCTCAGGGCCTGCATGTGGGCAGCACGCCCACTCACCCTCCAAAGCAGAGCCGAGCCGTCTGTTCATGTTTGTCGTAAAGACCGTCTCTGAAGTCTGCCTACATCTCTATCCCGATAAGGTGCGTTCAGTCTTTAATTTTCCTTCTCATGTCTGTAAAGTGTCTTACTGTTTCCATTGTGAGTTTTTTATGCCTTTACTCACCTAATTTTTACAATGTGCCTCTTATTTACCAAGTTTTATAAATTAACTCAGGCAGTAAATTTCCCCTACTTATATTTAACGCACCTGCCAATGCAGAATGTCATTGTTAGCTTTCTCTCTAGTAGCATTTCGAAATTTGATTTTCTGTAGATAGAACATAGACCTCATTGTTTTCATTCCCTCGTGTTTAATAATTATATCCTAATTGTAGATTATTTATTTCATTTTCCAGATATTTACAGTTGGCATATGGGAATTTACCCAAAAAACAAAAACAAACAAAAACCCATGACGCTTTGCTGACCTCATCTCTAACCACCTGTTTGCTAAAGTGAATTGCTTGGCAACCACATTACCCATAGGGAGTGACTTTTTCAAACCTGTGTGACAACAGGAACGGGTGTTGCTTTGTTTTGAAACGGGTTCTCATGTAGCCCAGGCTGGACCCTGACTTGGTGTGTAGCTGAGAATGACCTAGTTTTCTGACTCCTGGTCACTTCCTGGTGTTTCAGTAAGAGTTGCTGGATTAAGTCACCATCTGAATGTCCAGGTCTTTGAGGGCTGATATTATGTGGTTATGTCTCACTGAAAGTGAGCCCATCTGAGACCTTTCAAAAGTGGTGAACGACAGCACTGTCCAAATAGCAGCATATTCCACTACATTGCCCTAACTCTTCCTCTGTAGTAAGACTCTCTTTCTAGGATATTCAGTCTGAACCTGCGGATTCCTAGCAATGAATTCTCACAAGTTATTTGGATCTGATTTTCCAGCTTGTTGTTGTTGTTGTTGTTGTTGTTGAGAAAGGGTGTTGTGTAGCATGTGTTAGCCTTGAACATAGGTATCTGCCTGCCTTCACTTTCGTAGTGCTGGGACTGCAGCTATCTTCCAATACACAAGGTGTTTTCCAGCAGTTTTCTTCTGGTTAGCAGAAAATTACCTGCTGATAGCTCTCCGCAGCCGTGTGAACTCTACAGAAGCCCCCAGGACATGACCTGCCCTGGCTGACACCCTTGTCAGTACAGGGTTAATTCCAACACCCCACATGTTTTTTTTGTTTGTTTTTTTTTTTTTTTTTCCTCCAAACTCAGAAACGTGTTGTCTGGGTAGTCAGGGTCCTCCTTTAAGTGTCTTTTGAGAAAATGACTGAATTCCATTCCCTGTGCAGAACCGCACTGACACTCACTGCACAGTGGTGATCAAGAGCGTAAGCCAGGGACTGGGGAAGACCCAGCAGGTAGAGGAGTTTGCCCTGCAAGCCTGGTGAGCTGAGTGTGCTCCCCAGAACCCATAGAAAGGTGAAAGGAAAAGAGTCAGCTGCCTGGGAGTCTCTAAGCTCCACATGTATGCCTCGGCGCATGCACCCGAGCCACACACACACACAGTGTAATAATAGTTAGAATAGTAAAAATAAAAAGTATTTTTAAAACTCAAAACATAGCCTATGGGGCCAATGGTTTGACACTGATCCTGTCCTGACAGATTATATCAACCAAAGTTATCCAGCCATAAAGGAAATCGTGAGAGCGTGGCTTACCAATTAAGACTCCCTTCCAAAGGCTGGATGGGATGGCATCTGCCATATCCTAGTACTCTGTAGCCAGAGGCAGGCAGATCTCTGAGTTTGAGTTCAGCCTGGTCTACAGAGCAAGTTCCAGGACAGTCAGAGTTACACAGAGAAAAAACTGTGTGTGTGTGTGTGTGTGTGTGTGTGTGTGTGTGTGTGTGTGTGTGTGATAGCTGATAAAAATTTAGCTTTTAAAAGAGAGGGTGGTGGGATGGCTCAGCAGTTAAAAGCGCTTGCCACACAGGCCTGACAACCTGCATTCAGTTCCAGGACCCGGGGAAAGGGGAAAGGAGAGAAATGACTCCTGAAAGCTTTCCTCTGACCTCCACGTGAATGGTGTGGCCTGGCATGTATATGCACACACACTATAATAAAAGACTTAAAACGTCCTTCCTTGCTAAGTGTGGTGGCACACACCTTTAATACTAGCGCTCGGGAGGCGGCGATAGGAGGATCTCTGTGAGTTCCAGGCCAGCCTGGCCTACAGAGCAAGTTCAGGACAGCCAGGGCTACTCAGAGAAACCCTGTCTCAAAAACCAAAAAGAAAAAAAAATGCTCTCTTTAAAAAGGGAATAATCAGACAGACGTGCGTGTGTGTGTGTGTGTGTGTGTGTGTGTGTGTCTCAGTGTCTCATTATACGAACAGACAGATACACGCATGCACACATGTGCAACCCTTCGAAAATGAATCTTGTAACCAAGCCAGCAAGTTGTGTTGTCTTACCTACTGTTCTCACCATGCCTACTCCACAGAGTATTTAAAGTAGCTGAAAGAAAGACCCTGGAATAGAAGGCTCTGAGAGTGGAGTCTGGGAGGCAAAAGGGGATGATAAATTTTTGAGACTCAGGTTTTTACAAAAAGCTCTATCATTTAACAGCCTGTGGCAGTCTGTTCCCTCCATGTTGTACTTTATTCTTTGGGTGTTTTTAAGAGCACAGAATTGCTATAATGCCCTGATTTACTGTTTGCTAGACTCCAAGGGAAAACTTTATATTGCAATTAACCTTTCTATTTTTTTCCTTCCATCGGAGTATTGTAGACTTCCTCTGTGGTATTTTAGTGATTAGACAGGATGGAGGGCATCCTTAAAGATGTGAGGCCAAATCCGATGAGGTCAGAATGAAGGGAAGGGATGGTCTGTGTGGGGCCAGCAAGTCTGGCCCCAGCCAAACTGTCTGACACTTCACAAGTAGAATAGGAACCTGAATAATTCATTTTCAAGTTACCCTAAAAAAGCCACTTATGTGATGCCCCGATGCAGACTCTCAGTGCCAGCTGGAGGAAGAGGAAGGATTTGTGTTTTCTACAACTGTTCTGCAACCTTCCAGACTGGCTTGCGCAATTTTACTTTCCAGCCCTTCACCTAGGAGTGAAGAACGCCATCATAAAACTCAAAGGCAGGGTAATGAAGGCGCGTGGGAGCTGTGGAGGAAACCAAGCCACAGGTGAACTGAGCATGGGATCTCTAGACTCCTGTGAAAGGAGGCTGGGAGAAGGAGCCAGGAAGTGGACTTGGTTTTGGGCTGATGTGTGGGCTCAGGACGGGGTGTCGGGGCTGACAGAGTAACCAGGATTCATCTCGAAGGCTGCTTTTTTTATTCTGAGCTCTGCCACCCACCCTGCTCTTAACAGTCCCCATGCCAGCACTGTACTTAGGGGAGAAGGAGGTAATTAGACCCTTGCATCTTGGAATAAGAGCAGGGCTCATCACAGACTCTGTGGCTCCCCTCCTTTGCCAGGGTCATCCATGCTTTGCCTGGGCCGACCAAAGTAGAGGCCTCCTATGCAGTGCAGAAAATGCTCAGGAAGGAGTACCAGGCCTGCAGCCCGGGAATTCTCCTGAGGGTGGCCTGCACCGCCGACCCACCCACTGAGGGCAGCCCTTCGTGAGCAGCTCTAGACAGCATGCTGAGGGCGCTGAGGCTGCCACGGCACACTGCCAGGAAAGCTTACCAAAGCAAAGGGCTGCCTGCTTCATGTTAAAGACGTCTGCTCAACACTGTGATTGTAGACAAGGGCACGGTGGTCCATGTCTGTAATCCAGGCACTCAGAGGGTGGAGGCAGGAGGATCAGCATCTCAAGGTCAGGTTCAAGGCCAGCTTGTACTACATGAGACACTGTGGTCTAAAGATAAAAAGTGAGTCAAAACTGTTGGGAAAGTAGAAACTAACGTTGGAAAAGGAGTGAGTGTGTCCCGGAGGTGTTTTGTAAGCGTTCCCTCTAGCCCCGTAGCCTTTCAGACCCCAGAGCTAGAAACTCACAGGTCAGCCATGCCACTTAGGACTGACAGTCGGCCGAGATGACAGTTCAGGGGGCACAATACTGAGGGACAGAAAACCCACAAATGGTGAGCAGCTGCCAGGGAGCCAGCCACAGGCGTGTCAGCTGACATGTGGATGGGGCCTTGTCAGAAGTGTGGCACAGCCACCCCTGATGGCCTGAGCTCAAACCCCAGATCCCGCATGATGGGAGAGAAGCAGCTCCCACAGGTGTCCTCACGCGTACACACAGCCAACCTAATGTGATGACAAGCCTTTCAGTGTTTGTTGATTTCATGTCTGTCCCACACATGTCTGTGCCAAAGTGTGTGAGGAGGCCAGAGGACAACATTTGACAGTTGGTTCTCTTTCCACCATTCGGGTCCTGGGGATGGAAGTCAGTTTGTCAACGCTGGTCCTGGTTACTGAGCCAGCTCTCCAGGCCTAAGAAAATGTTTTTATAACTTCATCCACTCAAGATGACAAAGAAAGCAAAGGTCATGCACATGTGTAAGTATTTATATAAAAACACTAAATAAAGTAGTAGCAAACAGACCTGAGAGCCCACTAAATGCCTGACATACCACAGCCAAATGGGGAACTAGTGACAGCTCGCACAATTTACCATGTTAGCAGGTCAGAGGAGAAAATCCATTTCATTAGCTACATAAATGCTTAAGAGGTACTTAAAGAAATCAATACCCATCTTTTATTTAAAAGTCATAATAAAGTAAGTGATGTGTGTTTTATTAACGAAATCTAAACGTATCTATTTAAAGCCAAAAGAAAAAAGAAAAAAGAAAAAAACAGCAATATGGTGACTTGTGAAATAGTCAGTGAGTTCCTCTTGAAATTCACACCACACAAAGATTCTCTCATTGTTGTCTTAGTTAGGGTCAGTTACTACTGCTGGGATGAAGCGCCATGGACTGAAAGAACCTGGGAGGAAAGGGTTTATTTGGCTCATAGATCCTGAATCACAGTCCATTGAGGGAAGCCAAGCTGGGGCTGCTGTGGTGGCCTTGAAGCAGTGCTGCTTGCTAGCTTGCTCCTTGTGGCTTCCTCAGCCTGCCGTCTTGGAGTGCCCAGGCACCGGGCACCATCCCAATGGATTGAGTCCTAGCACATCGTAATAAAGAAAATGTCCTACAGGCTTATTTGTAGCCCCTTTCAAGGGCAGTATCTCAATTGAGGTTCCCTCCCTCAGATGCCTGTAGCTGAAATGCCAGGTTAAAGTAAAGCCAGCCGTTATCCAGTGTGTGTGCACGCATGTGTGTGTGTGTGTGTGTGTGTGTGTCTGTGTGTGGGGGCCGTACATCATCACACATGTGAATGCTTATGTAGAGAGCAAATGTCATCCACCTTTGGTTTTTCTGAGACAAACTCCCCCTTTTTCCTGGAGCTTACCAGTTCATGTAACTAGATGGACAGTAGGTCCTATGATCTGCCTCCTCGATGGGATTACAAGTACCTGCTCCTGTGTCCAGCCTTTTTGTGCATTCAAGGCAAGTATCTTCTGGGTGAGTTTTTGTAGGTAAGAAGTAAGGGACACTGCAAGGGTACCCGAGGAGCCTTTGCTCTCCATGTGCAGATAAGGGCTTGGGGTACTGTGAAAGGCCGTCCGCACGCTGACCAGGCCACTTACCAACCCGCCCAGCTGACTCCTTGTTGCGGCTCCCCCGCCTCTGCTTCCTGTCTGACATCCACCTTCTGCATTCCCTGCAGCTTACTGACTTTCTTGTTGTTGTGACGAAGTATCTGACCACAGCACTTTTAGGAGGGAGGGTTATTTCGCTCACACTTGGTGGGGAAGGCATGGCAGGAAGGCTGGAGAGTGAGCGGCTAGTCGCTTCGCGTCCTCAGGAAGCCTCAGGGTGCTGCCGCCGCCTGCTCTCTTCTTTTTATCCGGTCCAGAAGCCCAGCCCACTCTTGCTCATGTTCTTCCTGCCTCAGCATTATCTCGACAGCCCCTCACAGTCCACTCAAGCTTTTCTCCTGAGTGCTTCCAGACCTTGTCAGCTGGCAGTGCGAACCGTCACAGGCGGTTTCCAACTGCAGCTTGTCCTTGCCTTCCTCAGAGCCAGATTCCATCCATCCCTGCCCAACCTGTTCTTTCAGGCCCTGTCCTAAGTGTCTCAGAAGTTGTTAAAAATGACACAATGATAGTAACTAGGGGCTGCTGAGGTGGCTCAGCAGGCACAGGCGCTTGGTGCCAAGCCTGAAGACCTGCGTTTCATTCCTGCAGTGCCCACACAGTGTGAGGACGGCCTCCTGCAAGTCTCCTCTGCCCACATGCATGCAGATCCATCATACCAAAGTAAATGTATAAAACAATAATTAACTAAAGGGAAGTCCTGTAGCATTACATAGGACGTTCTCCAGGTCACCCTGTGGAACTCTTAATGGGTAATCCGATGCATGTTCTAGGTAGTTTTACACTATACTGCTTATCAAATGAGGACCAAACTTGAGGTACACATGAGGTTGATAGAGACATGGAATCCGCAAAAGTGGCCAGTGAGGACATGGAGGACGGAGCACACTTCCTCTGGCGTCACTGACGGCTGAGACGACGAGACTGCAGCAGCCGGGCGCTGGGCCGGACGGTGCCAGCACTCAGGAGGTTTGTGTGAAAGGAAATACATGCCGTTTGGCATAGGTATAATTTCCTTCCCCTCAACCTTGACAGTGCCCTTTGAAGTTCATCATAGAAATGGTCTGTTAGCCTCAAGAGGACCCCGAAATGATGGTGTGCAGGGAGACACCTGAATGAAATATACATATATATTCTGACCCTGAAGAATTGGAGTCAGGAAAGAGCATAAAACGGTGCAGGCTAACAGACAGCGGATGCTGTGTTGTCGGTTCACACAAAGGTGAACTGTGCTGAGTAATCTGTGCAGTACTACAGACCTTAAACAGAAAAAAATTTAGACATGCCAACCTCATGATCGTCAGGACCTTGGAAAGAGTGGCCAGGCATGATGATACACCTGTAATCCCAGCACTCAGGACTTGGGAGTCAGGAGGCTTACAGTTTTGAGGACAACTTGAGATCCTGTTTCAAAACAACTTAAAGATACCATGACTTCACACTTGTAATCCCAGAGGCTGAGGCAGGAGGATTCTTGCGAGCCTGGTACTGCGTAAAGAGAAGTAGGCCAGAAAGGCTGTATTACAGTACTCTAGTCTGAAGGGGGAGGGAGGGAGGAAGGAAGGGAGAAAAGAACTGTCGAAGGTTAACTGTCATGCTAGGAAACTGTGCCATGGACCGTCATCTCTGTCCTGGCAAGGCAGCAGGTGTGGCTGGGGCGGGGGTGTTGACACATCCAGGCACTTACTAAGCACAGGTGATCTGGTGCGCTTGGTTTTATTGGCGAGTACGCTTCTGAGGGTGTGTCCTGGTTTGCTTCCTCGTGCTGTCATGAAACACTGCCCAAATCGGGAGGAAAGGGTGTGTTTGGCTTACACCTCCAAGAGTGCCTGTGGGGCGGGGGGGGGGGGGGGGGGGGGGCAGGAGGGGAGCTGGGGGGGGGGGGGGAGGGTGCATTCGCAGTGGGTTGGACCCTCCTGCATGAATCATTAATGGAGAAAATGTCCCACAGGCTTGCCTATAGGCCAATCAGATGGGGGCAATTGCTCAGGTGAGGTTCCCTTTTCCCAGGAGGCACAGCCAGCGTGATTCACCAAAACCCAGCCAAGCACTGCTTACAGGTGGGGCCCATTGTGTTGGGCCAGGCTGTGCTCCCGGTAGAACTCAGAACTCGGAGCATTCCTCCATCCACGCAAGAGACCCCGCCTGAGATAACTTAGTTGTAACTAGTTGTATTCTCTTTGACCTAGAGAAAACTAAGAAACTAAGAACAGGCTTGTGTGTAGTCTCCTAAAGTGGTTATCTGTGGGACAGGGCTGGCTTAGATGGTGTAACTTCCTTGGTGACCCAGCACATGAACTCCGGGCTCCATCAACTTTTGTGAGGCAAGAGGACCAGAACGTCAAGGTTCTCTTCAGATACCTCCTGAGTTTGAAGTCACGCTAGGATATGTCAGAGCCTGTAACAAATTAGTAATGATGAAACGTGAACATTGTGGCAAGCTTGTTCCCTCACGCCTGCTGTTGTCCCTGGGAATGATGGCCTCTCTGGGTCTGGAAATCGCCAGCAGGGCAGTGTTGTCAATCTCCTCGGTGTCCAGGAAAGCCATGAGTGCCCTCACAGTGAGATAAAAGCACAGCTGCCGCTGTCACATTCAGTATTTGAATCGGGTCTGTGGTTGCTTAGCAGCCAGTTAGACTGACCCCCGATGAAAAACCTGGCTTCAAACAGCAGAGAAAGCACTTTGGGGGGGGGGGGAAGATGGCACTTGATTTTGCTTTTTGTTGTTGTTTACTTATTTTGTGAGTATATGCAACACGGAGTTGTCCTGGGCCTGTGTGCAGGTCAGAGGGCAAATTTCGGGGGTCGTGTCTCCTCTGCTATGTGGATTTCTGGGTATCAAGCCAATGAGCCATCTCTAGTCCCAGCTCAGGACTAAGTTTCCATAAAGGATTTGAAATCTTTTGGTTGCATTTCTTAGATGTTAGGAATGCTTACAGCTTAGCAGTTAAGAACACTTGCTGCTCTTGCAGAGGACTCAGGTTCAATTCCCAGCATCTACGGGGCAACTCACAATCACCTGTAATTACAGTTTCAGAGGATCCAACTCTTCTGGCCTCCTTAGGCACCAAGCACATCTGGCTCATATATGTACATGTAGGCAAAACACTACACACATAAAATAATTATTTAAAAAATAATTCTAATGTCTTTTTTTTTTTTTTTTTTTGAGAGTCTCACCATTTAGCCTAGACTGGACTCAAACTACTAAGTAACTAATATAGCCCAAGCTAATATCAAAACTCATCCTCCAGCCTCATCTTTCTCAGTGCTGGAATTACAGTTCTGCTCCACAATGTCTCATACACCTTCAGTGCTGAAGAAATACAGAGCTCTAAACCTTCCAGAATCTAAGGTCCACTCCCTGTCCCCAAGCCCTGCTGAGGGTGGGCCGAGCCACTCGCAGCCCACCAACCTCCTGTGTTCTGGCCCCTGTGCCTGGAGAGGAGTGCACGGGAGGCGCAGGCAGATGCAGGCTGCCCCACGCTACTTCCCCTGAGAATCCGAGGTGACCTCCAGGGCGAGCAGTGGAAGGAGAGCAGACATGAGGTGGACTCCCCATAGCAAGGGCAGCAATGGGCGTGGAGAGTTTGTAACAGACACAGATAGAAAATGCTCATTGTCAGAGGGGCACGGCCAAAGACCAGTCAGAACAGGTTGAAGAACTTCCCACAAGACTGCAGGAAAGTATAAAGAAAGAGTCTGCAAGATGGCTCAGCAGGTGAAGACCTGAGCTCAATGGCCAGAACATGCATGAGGGTGAAAGGAGAGCACATGCGTGGCTTGACATGCATTCATGCATATACACATGTGGGCAGGCCAAGTGGGTCATTAGATAAAGGTGCTTGCCAGTGAGTGAGGGGCCTGGGTTCAATCCCTGGGACCCATGTGCTGAAAGGAAAGTATTGACTCCTTAAAACTAGCCTCTGATCTCCGTACCTACCACCATGGAAAAGTAGGTTTGCCCATCTCGCCTGTGCCAGTCAGAGTGGAAGACTGTCGGAAGTCTGAGGAGATGGCACAGTTGCTAAAGTACTCGCTCTGCAAGCACAAGACCTGAGCTCAGTCCCAGAACCCACAGGAAAAACCAGGACCAACGAGGCAGGATCTGTTCTATGGCTCCAGCAGGCTGGCCAGCCTGGCATACTTAGCCAGCCCCAGGCCAGCGAGAGAGCTTGCCTCAAAAACTGATGCCTCCTAACAGGAGGCCAGTGGAGCTCACAAGTACCCTGCTCCATGTGGTGAGTTCCAGGCCAGCAAAAGGTACACAATGAAACCACATTTCAAAAACAAAAGAGTAGATAGCACTGCAGGCTGACCTCTGGCTTTCACAAGCACGCACACACGTGAATATGTGTGTACACATAGGAAGAAAACCATAAAGGTTGAGTGATATGGAAGACAGGACTGGGTATGCCTGCCATGTCCAGCCAGGTAGACGTGAAGCTTGTTGAGCAGAACTGAAGAAAGATGGCACCACTCATGAAGAACCATCCTGGAAGACAAGGAGCTATGCTACCTGAACACTTTCAGCCTCTGCTCGCTCACCCAGGCCTGGTGAGCCAAGTATTTCTG
Organism: Psammomys obesus; assembly: GCF_907164565.1. Classification (NCBI taxonomy): domain Eukaryota; kingdom Metazoa; phylum Chordata; class Mammalia; order Rodentia; family Muridae; genus Psammomys; species Psammomys obesus. Next base: position 410,565 of record NW_026590172.1, read on the forward strand.
GCCTTTTCTCCCAAACCTGCAGTTTGCCTGCCCTAGGCTCCCTCTTGGTAGGGCGCTGTCTTAGTTAGGCACTCTGTTTCTCTGAAGAAACACCATGATCAAAAAGCAAGCTGGGGAGTAACTTAGACTTCTATATCACTGTTCATCATTGAAGGAAGTCAGGGCAGGAAACTGAGTCAGGAGCTGACACAGAGCCAAGGAGGGTGCTGCTTACCGGCTGGCCCAGTGTGCTTTCCTATAGAACCCAGGGATGGCAGCACTCACAGTGGGCCACTAAGGAAACACCTTACAGGCTCGCCTGCAGCCTGATCTTGTGCAGACATTTTCTTATTTGAAGCGCCTTCCTCTCTGGTGACTTAGCCTGTGTCCGTTACGGGTGTGGGACTGTGTGTTTACCTTTCCTCGGAGAGGCGTGCTTTCAAACAAAGTAGCTAAGACCTGCAGTGGGGGCTGGGTGGGGTCTTGGCCCTGCACGCTGCAGCCCGAGTCGTCATCCTGCTCTCCCCTCCCCCCCGCCCCCGCCCCAAGCACCCAGTGTCCTAGAAGGGCCTTGCTGTCAGGGGCACTTTCCTAAGGGCGGACTTTCCCAGCAACTCCTTCCCTGGTCTGACAGACTACTGCTTATCCATCAGAGCTCAGCCTGTGCAGCGCCTCCTCTGGAGGCTCCTGATCCCTTCCCTGAGGAGGGTCCGCTGTCCCTCCTCCTGTTCTTCCAGAGCACACTGTCCACAGCTCCAGTCAAACCTCTAACAAGCCGTATTCTAAGCGCTTTCATCCTTATTTTTGAAACAGGGTCTTGTGGAGTCCAGGCTAGCCTTTGACTCAAAATGATTTGAGCTCTTGATCCGCCTGCTCCTACCTGCGGGCTGCTGAGATCACAAGCATAGACCTCCGTGCCCTGTTGTGTGGGTGCCCTGTTGCGTGGGTGCCCTGTTGTGTGGGTGCTGAGGATGAACTCAGGGCTTCATGCATACCAGCCAAGTGCTCTACCAATTTGAGCCATATCCAAAGATTAATTTTTTGGCTCTGTCTGCCCAGCCTGAGTAAAAACGCCTTCAGACACATGACGTCAACAAAGTGAATGAAGAGCCTAGTTTGGCACATGCAGTCCTAGCACTTGAGAGGTAGTAGCAAGAGGGTTAGGAGTCTAGAGTCGCCCCTGACTACTTAGGCAGTTTGGGAGCAGCCTTGGCTATGGGAGGCCCCATCTCAGCAGTAAGCTGGTTAATTAATTAAGGTCTGGTGATGTGCTCGTGGATAAAATTGCTTGTTATGTATGTCTGAAGGCCTCAGTTTGCTCCTTGGAGGAGAACCAACTTCTGAAAGTTGTCCTCAGCACTATGGCAGGGATAGAACATACAATAGTAGCAAGTAAAAGTGAAGAAAGCTAGCGAGCACGCTGCGCGTGACCTGTCTACCTTGTCCCGTTGAGTGCTGTGACCCCTAGAGGTTGGTCTGGTCCTCCCCACCCTAAGCCAGAGCCTCAACCTCTCCTCCTGTGGATATGGTCCTTCCGCTTCAGTGTGGGTCGCTTCAGTGCCTCCACCTCGGTGGTGACCAGCCTCTCTCCCTCTCATTTCCCCAGGGCCGACGAGATCGAGATGATCATGACTGACCTTGAGCGAGCCAACCAGGTAGGCCGTTGAGAACCTTCAGCGCGAAACACCAGAATGCACCATTTCAGTTGTCTTGGGAGACACCTCACACCAGGATGGGGTGGAGGTCACTGTGGATCTGTTTTCATGGCGTCATGAGGACTTAGAAATAATCCACAGAACTATTCCTGAGAGAATATTGGGTTCAGCCACAGTGTCTGAGAGGTACTCACTCTTCTGCTCCCTTATCTCCTCCAGCACATGTCTTCCAGGAGTGTCCAGACCTGGGCCCACAGGCCACATGCATCTCAGAGTAGCCATGAATGAGGCCCAACACAAAGGCATAAGCTTATTAGAACACTGGGAGGTTGGCTGGCTGCTGCCCAGTTCCCAGTCATGAACAGTGAAGACAACAGTGTCTTCCCATGACGGAAGGCTACGTGTGTCTGATGCCACAGCCCCAGTCATCCATTGCAATAGAATTGCCTGTCATCTCCTAGCAGGCTCTAGCGGACAGTAACTGGGTGTCTCGGCTGACACCCAGTTACCAGACACACCTTTCAGGAAACACACAGCACATGCCCCAAGCACTCAGCTATCCATAAACCTACCTGTTTTTCACAATCCCTGCAGGCCGGTAAAACATTTTGTTTTCACAGCTGGTGCTGCTGGCTATGGAAGTGATAATGACCTCCACTTCTGATCGCCATGCTTCCACCTTCCGTGTGCTAGAGTGACAAGTGTGTACCACCACAGCTGGTGAAAGCTAGGAAGCTCTCAGCCAACCAGCAGAGCTGTATTCCCAGGCGGGCTCCATGGAGTCTTAGAGGAGAAACAGTTAAAGCAGAAATTAGTTTCTCAGCCCAGAAGGACATGACCTTTGGCCTCTGCCCACTCAATTTTACAGCTGGATAGTCATAGACACCAGAAGTTTTGGATCTTGAGGTCACCTCAGCCAGTGAGGTTAAGGTTCTCTGTGAAACGAAAAGCCTCCCAGAATCCCTTCAGCCCCTCTGGAGTTCCCTGAGCACCTGGAGTTCCTAGGCACTGGTCCCCAAGACTCACACCAACATTCAGGGGAAAGAGAGTCCACATTTTCCCTGATAAAAGTCACCTGAAGCCTGAGCAGCAAACTGCATAGGAAGGAATAACGGAGTGAGTGGCTCTGTTGTTCCCTTAGGAGAACAGGGTGGGGCCAGGGGCTAGTGTGTTGTAGGCCTTTCCCAAGGTCCGGGGCCTGGCCTCAAAGGGGCCTTCTGTGGCACTGGTCACCTGAGGTCTCAGGTGGTCTTCACCACCCAAGTACTAGTCAGAATGGTTGTCCATCCTGGACTGTTCCATACGAGGTCTGTCTAAGCACATTGCCAGAGCCATATCCCGTCACCGCCCAGCCTCCTCCTGAGGTCCACGTGGTCAGGATTCTTGCTTTATAAATAGGGAAACAGACAGTGCCTGGTCCATGGATGAGCTGAGACAAAAAGTCCAGAAGTCTTAAGGTTGTCTTGACTCATTTGTTGGGGGATGGTTTGTTTCTTGGTTGGTTTTGGACTGTTTGGGGTGTTGTTTTGCTTCTGTTTGGTTTATAAGTTAAGTGCAGACTTGGCTCATGTGAACTTTGTAGATGACACCATTGTGTTACAGGGTTAAAGGGTAGGTGCCCTTGGTACAGCATCTGAGAAGGGAATAAGGAAGCCCAGAAGGCTGCCTAGCTGAGTCTCAAGGGGAAAGATCAGAAAAAAGAAATAAGTCTACAGGGCAAACACTGGAATTGGCGTCAGAAGAAAGCTATGCTATATGTGGGCAGCAGCTGGGGAGTGGCCTGATGGGCCAGGGCCCGGCAAGTTAGCAGGAGAGAGGCTTTATCCTGAGAGTGGACATACAGGGAGGATGGAGATCTGGGTTTCTAGTCAATTAAAAGGCAGCTTATCTGGAGAGATAGTTTAGCACATAGTTCTGGCACAGAAGACCCACGCTGGGTTCTTGGCACCCATACTGGGCAGTTCCTGGGGATCAGGTGCCCTCTTCTGAGCTCTCAGAGCTCCTGCACTCACACTTCCACATAACCACTCATGTGCACAAAATTAAAAATATAGCAAATCTTTAAAAGTTCATTCAGAACAAATAAAGGAATCACCATAAAGGAAGCTGTGCTAGGGAATGGGAACGGAAAGGTCAGAGGCTGGGAGAGCAGGCCGGATGCGAGGGCAGCAGAAGCTGGTGGAGCTGGGCAGGAAATGGCACCCAGGGAAACAAGGCAGAGGGGGACTGAGCAGGAACAGGGCTGCACCAGGACCCTGCCCAGAAGGAGCAGTTTGCTCCTTTACTGACCATGAGTGTTGGTTTTGCCCTCAGCTTACTGCAGGCATTCTGCTGTTCCACTGCTCAGAGAGTCTGTCTACCCAGGGAACCAGGGAACCAGGCTTCTACTGAGGCAGGGCTGTCTTCTTGACACATCTGTGCTCAACTTCCAGGACTTGGATTAGTAGTTATCGTTGTATTGTAATACTTAGCTGGCTGTGCAAAGGAAAGATTCTGGACTCCTGGAATTTCTTGATAAATAAACTTAGCTTGGCACATCAAAGAGCACAGAGGAACTACGTCTTCCCTGTGTGGGCTACCAGCTATGCCTCTCCCTGCTTCCCTTCCAGAGCAGCTCTGATTCCCAATACAAAGCCACAGCAGTGGGGCTAGAGGAAGCTATTTAAACCAAATTGTTCTCCTATTAACCTGGCTGACAATTATGGAGCAAGACAGTGTGAAAGACCCCTTGTGCTATGGTTAGAGTATGCTTGCTTATTGGTGTGTGTTTGTTTTTGAGAAGGAGTCTCATAGCTAAGCTGGTCAAATTCACTCTGCCTCTGAGGATGATCCACCTACTGTGTGCTGGAATTACAGCGTGTACTGCCATGCCGTCATGCAGTGCTGGGGTCAAACCTCAGGGTTTAGTGCAGCTGAGGCAGGTGCTGCCCCATCTGAGGTGCATCTGCAGGCCCGGAAGCACATCTTAACTTCCCCCAAGCAGAAGGAGCCAAGTGCTGAGAGCCTGAGCTCCTTTCAGAGGGGGGAAAGGCTCCGCGGCACATGACGTTCTGCCAAGGTTTTATGTGCTAATGGAGCTTTGGACTCAGGACACCCAAGTCACAATTCTAGATTCGGCATTCTTCTACCCACACTGACTTAGCGAGTCCCCTGCTGTCTTCGTTCTCTGTTGTTTAAGGAAGGGGTTGACTTCACCTTGCAAGTCACAGTTCAGGAACTCAAGACAGGGACCTGGAGGCAGGAACTGAAGCAGAGGCACTGGGGACACTGCTGACTACTTTACTCTCCATACCTTGCTCGGCTGCTTTCTTACAGCTCCCAGGACCACAGTCCCAGAGCTGGCACCACCCACAGTGGGCTGGACCCTCCCACGTCAATCATTATTAAATAAAATGCCCCACAGGCTTACCTAAAGGCTCTTTGATGGAGGTGTTTTCTCAGCTGGGTTTCCTCTTCCCAGATAACTCTAGCTTGTGTCAGGTAGACAAAAACAAAAAAAAAAAAAAAAAAAAAAAAAAAAACAAAAAAAAACAACCACCTTAACAGCAGGCCTCCAGCACCCATGGACTGGGAACAGATCACTCTGTACTCCCATTCATTCAGTTGGCCCTTGTGCCCTGCTCTTGGATGGGGATGTGGACATCATGCTGGCACCATAGACCCAAGTCCAGGCCCTCCCCATGGGGCCAGGCACATGGACAACAGGGTTTGGCATTCCTTGGCTTGGCCCTGTCTTACATTCAGGCCCCAGGGCGCCCAGGGAGCGCCTTGGCGGCACTGAGAAGTATTGCAGTTTCCTATAGTCCTGCTACTCACAGATCAGCGACGTTAATGTATGTGAATTGCCATGCTGGCCTTCGGTAGCCAGGGGGACTCTGCAATGACCCACCACCTGGGCCATCCCCAGCTCTGATAGTGCCAGGAGCTACCAGCGTGCCACTGTGCCAGTGCTGCCTGTTCACAGCTTTCCGAACTTCTTCCCTCGTCGGTGAAGAAATACTTTTCCCCATCCAAGACACTAGGAAATTTGTCAAGTGATACGTTATTCCTGGCAGAGCTGTGGGGTTGTGTGCTTGAAGGTCTGCCTCACTAATTATAGAAGGATGTGCTTTTCAGTCATGTGTCTGGAAAAACAGCTTTTGTCCACTTCTTACAAGGCTGAAGCAGAAGGACAGAAGTTCAAGACCAGCTGAGGCAACTTAGCTTGGAAGAACCTGTTTCAAAATAAAAAGGAAAAAGAAAGCAAGGGATTTGTGTCAGAGCCTGTCCAGAGCTCCCAGTCATGAGCTGAGAATGGGACTCATTGGATAGTTAGCATGAAGTGGACATTTCTCTCTCCATTGTTGTCGTATTACTAAAACCTTTTCCTGACAGTTGGTTCTGTGGTCCCTTTGGTTCTAGATTCTATCTGGAGTGAGACTGTGTCTGGAAACACTTGGGCATAGGTGTGGCGGCTTGAGGGCCGCTCCCTAATTCCTCCAAGAAGCAGGCCAGCTGGCTACCAGCCCTGCCCTGGGCAGATAAACTGTCCTTAGTAAGGAAGATTCTAACTCCTGTGTGGCCTCACTGCTGCCACATCAAGGCACCCTGGCTGCCCACTGCGCCAGATTAGCCAGCGAGCACAAAAACAAGCTCATGCGTGTTTTCACTTTGTAACTTCTCTCGTGGTAACTGGGGAAACAATCCTTCTCAGCCAGCTCTCCTGATTTGTTTTGTGGGTAACTTTCTGATTTGGTTTTTGAGACAGGATTTCCCAGTGTAGTTCAGGCTGGCCTTGAACTCACTATATCGCCAACCTGGCTTTGAAATCACTGTGTAACTCAGGTGACTCTACTCACTGTGTTGCCAGGCCTAAAACCCACTGTGTGGCCTGTGCTGTCCTCCTCACACGCAGAACCCTGCTCCCTTGCCTTCCTCGTTAACTTTTTTCTGATGACTAAACATAACTTGCTGAGGGTATAGAAAGCGGCACGCCACTCTCAGTCCACGTCCGGACGTCATGAGCTGCCACTGCCCACCTGTCTTGTTTTTTTGTCTTAGTCATAATAGTGAGACCTGGGTAAGTCTGTAGAGGAACTTCTCCCACATCCATTTCGATGGTGAACCCCTGAGGGTGTGGTGTGTGAGTGGGCACAATGTTTGCATTCTTTAGATTCAAAGGTAGAGACCCCGGGACCATAGGTGGCTGTCCCTGCTGCCTCTATTCCCAGATGGCCTCCTGGGTGCTCTGGGCTGGAATGGCCTCCTCAGTGGCAAGGCTGAATTTACAGCAGCCATGGCTTTCTCATGTAGGGTCCTAGACAAACCTCAGAAGGTTCCACCATTCCTGTTAGGTTCCATCCCAACACCAATTTGGCCCCAGTCACAGCTGGCCCAGAGTATCTGGCTAGCTTGCAAATGCCAGCCAGCATTTGCAAATATTCCCCCATGAAGGGTTAACTGCGGAAGCAACTCACCCCTCACAAAAGAAGCCACATTTCTGCAGTCCACTTATGGAGATGCACAATGGAAGAAAACAACCACAGCATTGTGCGGGGGGAGAAGAGAATGGCCAGAGTGTCTTTAATTCAGTGTTTACCCATGAGAATGACTCCCAGGGGTAACCCTGTGGTAAAGTCTCTTCGGTCCATGAGAAAGGAAAGAAATTGAATCAGAAGACTCTATTTCCACCGGTATTTATTCAGTCTGGGAAACGCAATGGGCCGGAGCATTAATACCAGCAGGGGATTCCTCGCTCCTAGCGTTAAATTACTGTCATAATCGCTCAATTATTTCTTCCTTGTACTGTTTAAAATAAAAATCCATCACATTCTAGTGTGTGTGTGTGTGTGTGTGTGTGTGTGTGTGTGTGTGTGTGTGTTTCCCTAGCATTTATTAGGTTGAGTGTTTAGGAAAATCAATTACAGTCAGTCAGGCATGAATTGATGAATGTTGTTATAATAATTGTCAGCTGTTAAACCAAATGTACATTCTTCTCTTCACCCCTTTTCGTTTTCTTCAGAGGGCAGAAGTGGCACAGAGAGAGGCAGAGACTTTAAGGGAACAGCTCTCGTCAGCCAACCACTCTCTCCAGCTGGCCTCGAAAATCCAGAAGGCTCCAGATGTGGTGGGTACCCTGGCCCTGCCCCCGCCCTCCCCATGTCACTCCTGCTTTCAACCCTTCCTTTTGGAGTAACAGCTGAAGCAGGAATGATTGTTTGGTGGGCGTGTTCGTTACTTTTCTCATTGCTGCAACAAGATACCTGACGCAGAGGCAGGAAGGGTGGAAGGAAGGATGGGTTTATTATGGCTTATGGTTCAAGGGTACAGTCCATCACAGCAGGAAGGGCAGGCAGCAGGAGTGTGTGACAGCCCCTCACAGCAGGGCAGGGTGCAGAGGTCATTGTTGCTGCTTAGCCGGCTTCTCCTTGTTATCAACTCCAGGCCCCCGCCTTGGGTGCTGCCCCTAGTAAGGACGCGCCTCAACTAACCCACTCTCAAAGCTCGCTCACGGGCATGCCCAGTGGTCGGGTACATGGTGACTGTAGGTCCTGACAGGTGTTAACCACACAGTTGTGAACTCTTAGCGGCTTGGACTATAACTTGCATAGGTTGAAGGAAAAGCTTTGCCAATGGTACATAGGTGCCCTTGTGGTTGGTGCCATGGGACCTCAGTATGTATGGACATGTGCTGTGCTGAGTGGAGGCCAGGCGGGACCAGATCAGGAAGGAGAGCCTCCCTAGAACCTTACAGGAAAGTCGGGGCTGCCCTTCCAAAGAGGTCCAGATAGCAGCCAACCTGAATTTCTTGGAACCTCATCTGAGAGATGCACACACCCAGGAAAAAAATGGGACCAGGTGGCCAGAAACTTTTGTCTTTTCCCTGTCTCCTTTTTGCTTTCATTTATTTGTGTTGACCGTGTAGGAGTAGTTTCACATGTGTGAGGGTCAAAGGACAACTTGCAGGGTCAGCTTTCTTCCTCCACCATGTGGGCTCTGGGATCTAACGTGGGTCATCGGGCTCACACAGCTTTCATTCACGGAGCCGTCTCATCAAGCGCTGCTTTCTTTTTGCATTTTGTTTTCAATTTTTTAGACAAAGTCTCACCATATGGTTAACCTCAGGTTAACCTCTATTTGGTGATCCTCATGCCTCAGCCTCCTGAGTCCTGGGATGAAATGAGTACAGTAACATGCCCAGTCCCACGTGACTTTACTCAGGTTAACATGACTGTCGAGGTTTGGTCAAGGTAACCCTGAATGAGGAGGTTCCAGGTGACTTCAGTGACCTTGGGTAGCTGGCCCTGGGGACAGCGTAGCACAGTGGCTGAGACTTAGTTCAGACCCCAGCTCTGCAGTGTCTGAGCTGGGGCAGACTCCCATCTTCCTGTGTATCTGTAAAAAAGATTGTAGCTGGGCACAATGTCAAACACTTGTGATCCCAGTGGAAGATAAGGAGTTCAAGGTCTTTTTCAGCTACATGGCAAGTTCAAGACCAGCCTGAGCTATATGAAACCCAATCTCAAATGAGAGGGAGAGAAAAACAAAAACTCAGGACTGGCAGGATTGCCCAGGCTAGGCTACATAGCAACAAGACCCTGTCTCAAAAATAGTGCTAATACAGCGTGCCCTGACCATGTCAGAGTGTGGTAGGAACATTCTCAGGCAGGAAACTGTTAGGTCCTTCATGCTTCAGGGACACACCGACTTGCTTTGCTCTGAAATGTGCCCTTTACTCTCCTTACCCAGATGTGTGTGCCCCAGGACGGCACCCAGGCAGAGGCAGGCCCTAGGGCCAGGGCCCGCAGCTTCCCAGCTTCCGTGGCCGCCCTGGTCAGGAGGAAGCCATTTATCCTAACTTGTCCAACAGGACCTCTGGGCTAAATGTTTGGATTTCAAGGAGTCCTGGCACCTTAGTGGGCCAGAGCAAACCCAAACATTCCAGAAGGAAATGAATGTTTTTGCAGGTCGAGTCAGTTGTGGGGCCTAGGGTGGCTTCCACACTTCATCATGGGCTAAATGCAGCGTTGAGCTGGCCCGGCTTCAGTGTCCCAGATGCAGCAAGCCAGGCCTTCCCTATCTGTGCCTTCCCACGGAGGCCACCACAGGCATAGAGCCAGCAGGAAAAAAATGGTCTCTTGGGGTTGGCTGGCAGAACTCAGCTGGAAAGAGTAGAATCCATAGCTTCAGCCAAAGCCAGAACCAATGCACTGAATGTCTCACGGAACCATGATTCTAGCAGACTAGAGGGAAGGGAGGCTTGTCACATGAGCAAGAGGCACCCTCAGAAATGCCAAGCACTCCATAGGCCCCTTTCCCTCCATCCATCCACCTGCCAGTCTTTGTGGACACTGAGCAAGACAGGGTGCTTTAAGCGCTCATGAACTGTCTGTCCTAGTTGAAGGTTCAGTCGCTTTAGAGCCTGTCAGAACTGAAAGACTGGGAGGTGAGGCAAATGTCACTGATACACCCAGCTGGCCTTGCTCTCCCAAGTGGAGACAGGGCCTGAGGTACAGCATGAAAGAAGCCAGGCTGAACCCCATACTGCTCCTGGTGGAAGGAAGAAACTGAACAGCTAGCCTGGACCTACCCTCATTCTATACCCTTTGTTTGTGTATTTCCATTTTCCATTGCACCTGTATCTCTCCCACTCTTAGCCTCTGAGATGACAGTCCCAACATTATTGCCCAGACTCAAACCTTTCACTCCGCCTCAACTCTGTTCTTTCATTTCATTGTATCCCACCATGGGACCAGCAGGAGCTGCCTCGTGTAGGAGACAGAGATGAACCAAAAAGCAGGTTGTTTGGGAAATGTTTTATATTGCCTTTGACTTTTGTAAGACAACGATGTTTTCAGGTCAGCTTGAATGAGAACTTTGTAGCTCTGGTACCTGAGCATCAGGTGATAGGCTCTGGGTTCACCAGGCACTTTATGTAAATAAGACTGTTTGACCTGATACCTTAATGTGGGCTTGTTGGGCCTGGACCATCTTTGGCTGATTTTATAGAACCCTTTAAGCAATGTTTGCAGTTGGTGCCCTTCAGAATGGAATGGGTCAGACCTGTTAGGCGTACATGATTCACACTGCTCCTGCCACTAGGCTGACCTCTGGTCAGAGGTCTCGAAGGCAGCCCAGATCATTATGTAGCTAACTGAACTCCTAATCCTCCTGCCTCTGCTTCCTGAATGCTGGTACTGTGGGTGTGTCCCACACCCCACTGGCCATTTCTCTTACATGTTCCCCTTCCCTGCTCCACAGCGAGGCTTTGCAAATTCAATGGCAAAACTTTTGTGTTTCAAAGTTGTCATTCTGCTGTAAACTGATAGAGCTTTTGGGGGGCAGTTGGTTTGTTTTTAGGGGAGGGGGCTGGGGAAGGTTCGAGACAAGGTTTCTCTGTGTAGCCCTGACTGTCCTGGACTTGCTTCATAGGCCAGGCTGTCTTCAGACTAACAGAGATCCACCTGCCTCTGCCTCCCCGTTGCGGTGATGACAGGTGCCCACCGCCGCACCTAGCTTAAACTGGTAGTTTTTAAGACAGTACGAACTCACCAGCGTGCCAGGTGGTTCCAGAGTCTCTTCCACCCACCTGCCATTCCTGGGCTGGCCTCCCAGGCACCAGCTCACGGAGACAGGCATCTTTTGAGGTACATGCTGAACAGAATGGTGTAGGTAGACTGTGCCCTGGGGACAAGCCAGTAAGGATACTTAGGAGCCCAGCAGCAGAGGTCAGAAAATGAATTACTATTTACAGCAGGGCTGGGGTCAGAGACAGGAAATACAGCTCACACAGCTAAAGAACCAGAGGCCCTGCCTGGCACATGTATCTTCACAGGCTTCAATAGAAAGAACCCGACTTTCCCAGGATGGAGTTAGGAAGTCACTTCCCTCAGTAACTGTCTGCCCCCACGTGTGCCATGTGCCCTGTGCCCTGTGACAAGCACCTTGGGCACATACTAGACAAAACCAAGATGAAGGAACACACTTTGTCCTCTACTTCTGTGTGTGTGAGAGAGGTTGGCAACTGTTTCTTGTCTAGGACAGTCAAGCTACACTCCAGTTCCCATCCACTCAGTCATGCCCAGATGTGTCTACTTTGCAGAAAAGCCTCCAGGGTTACCCAGGAGCAATTTCTACTTTCTTAAAATGTATTTTCTTTGGTGTTTGGGTACAGGAAATCACTGTGTATCCCAGGCTCATAAACTCTCCATCCTCCTGCACCAGTCTTCCATGTGCTGGGGTCACATGTGTGTACCACCACACAAGGCTCAGAGATCACCGTTACAGCTTGCTGAAAGCACTGCTCGAGTCATTGAAAAACCAAGTTACAGACTGGACTTTTTGCTCATTTTTATCTACCTTTCTGGTTTCCGTGTTTTCTGCAGAGCATTTTGGGGGCGATAGGAGCGTTGTTTTGTACATGGGTTGTGTCTTGTTTTTACGTCTGCGTGTGCACCTGTGCACTGCGGCAGTGCCTGGTGCCAGTGAAGGCTGGGATTGGGCACTGGATCCCTGTGGGGCTACAGGTGGTTGTGAACCACCGTCTAAGTCCTAGGAACCGAGCAGCCAGGGCTCTTATCTACTGAGTGACCTCTTCAGCCCCTTTTCAATGTTTTTTCAACATGGTATCTTATTTTTATGTGTGTGGGTGTTTTGCCCGCGTGTCTGCCTGTGCTCCGTGTGCACACAGCACTTATGAAGGCCAGAAGAGGGCACTGTATGCCCTGGGACTGGACTTAAAAGGTGGTTGAGAGCTTTCCGTGTGGATGCTGGGAAACAAACCTGGATCCTCTGGGATAGCGGCCAGAGCGATGGCTCACCAGGTAAAGGCTCTTACTGCCAAGCCTGACACTCTGAAAACTTGTCCTCTGACCTACATACACACACAAACACACACACACACACACACACACACA
>NW_026590172.1:423103-428974 GCF_907164565.1 Psammomys obesus
CCCCCCCCGTCTCTGCCAAGTGTGTTCTGGGCTCCTTGTCTGTAAGTGTAGGGTGCTTTTTGGTCTCCCTTGATGATAATTTTTTCATTTGGAGATAAATCTTGCTATATAACCCAAGTGGTCTGGAATTTTTTATGTAGCTCAGAGTAACTTAAAACTTCCAAACCTCCTGCCTCACTCTCCCAGTGCTAGGATTATAGGCATGTGCCACCATGCCCTGCTTCCACTATTCTCCATAGTGTGGGACACCAGACAGCTGTACTAACACCTGGACCCATAAGCTGCTGGCCTGCCAGTAGGGTTGGGAGGGCAGGAAAGTCTTAGCCAGTCTCCTGCTTAGGCCACAACACACCTGCTAGAATCTTGGCCGAATCCAATTTCCACTGGCTTAGGTGGGACCCTACATAGGCCCTGGGACTCCATTCCTCCTCCCTTCAGGGGCTTTCACGGCCAGCAGAGAGGGGCAAAGACAGGCCCCTGAAAACCCAGTGCTAGGGCTGACCTCCTGGCCACCTCCACAGATGCCTACAGTCTTCCACTCACGCTCACCCACACCAGACATGGAGAGCAGGAGATGGCTTGCTGGGGGAGTGCATGGACTAGGGGCAGGCCCTCATGGGTTTAGCGCCATCATTCTTAGAGGCCATGGTGATGGCGGCGGCAGCGGTAGTGGTGGTAGAACCTGGCGGGTGCAGCCGGTTTTATCTCCAGGGAAACAGCAAGTGTCAGGCCTGCCTTCTAGATGCCAGCTGGGGAGATAGGCTTAAATACACACACAGAACGTGGTGCAAGGAGTAGCTTGATCGAGGGACACTCCAGAGAGGGACACGCTGTGCCAGCCTGGGCAGAGGAAATCAAGGAGGTTGCACTATGAAAGGGTAAGTAGGAGTTAGGGAGCAAGACAGAGTAAGGGTCAGGCCTGAGTGACGCTCTTGAGGGCCCGAGCACCCATCTCTCTCCACCTTCGTGGACTTCGCACACTATCCTCTGATTTCTAAAGCCCTGATATGTCCCACTACAGTCATTCCTTTTCATGAAGCCTGTCTCTGGCACTTCTGCCCCGGTGGATCCTGTACTTAATGACTGCTGCTGTGGCCTGAGGAACAGGAGGAGAGTCCCCTATGCCCTCCACCTGAGGCCCCAAGGATGCTGTCGAGAAGTTGAATAGCTATTTTTTACCTAGAGTTTAATTAGAGGACCTGATTACAAAAGGGAGACCTGAGGTGGGGTTCCCAAGGGTTGCGGGGCAGGAGCAGGACCAGGAGCCACTGGGATCCCGTGAAGACAGGTGAGCACACGAGCCTCTACAGTGCCTTAGAAAGACAGTGCTTCCCCACAGCACCCATAATAACCTAACCTCTCCAGCAGAGAGTGTCAGGGAGCCCTGTGTCTCCCTACTTAATTTCCTTGGTTATTTTTTTTTTCTTCACTAACAAGGTCAAACTTATCAAAGGTAAATGGATGGAAGGGCTGGGCTGTGGCTGAGTGGTCACCTGCCTAGAAATCCCCAGTGAGGGGCTGGGGTGTGAGTCAGAGGTAAAACCATCCAGTAATATGCAGGAAGGAGGCAGAACTGGCTGGGTTTGTGTTTCCAGGGATGTTGGCCATGACAGGGGACAGGAAGCAAGTCCCCCAGATGACTACCTGACATGCTCTCTGCCGTTTACCCATCCTAAGTGGTAAAAGATGGAGTTGCCTAGCAACAAAGTGGAAGAAGCTGGAATGAAGGGACAGCTGGGATTTTTAGATTGGTCCAGTGGGGATGGGAGCTCTGGAAGGAACGACATGCAGGCTACCATGAAAAAAAATATTCCTAAGGGGTGGGGCCTTCAACACCAATAATAAAAACAGTCATCTTTGGGCTGTTTGGGAAGATGACCCCAAAGTCCCAGGGTCAGGACGATCTGAGTTAAAGACTCTGAAACTGAGTGTAAGCTTCTTACACTCAGCGCCTGCAGGGCGGGGTATCCCCAAGGGAGCACTGTGGACACACAAACTGACCAGAGGATTCAAAGTCCTGTTTTAACCGCCGGTGGTGGCCCATGCCTGGCATCCCAGCGCAAAAGATGTGGAGACAGGAGGATCAGAAGTTCAAGGTCATCCTCTGCCACATAGGGGTAGCCTGAACTAAACGAGGCTAGTCTGGGCTGTATGAGACTCTGTCTCAAAGGAAGAAAGGAAACAAAACAAAAAAGAAACAGCTACTTTTCTCCTCTCAGCCCGAGGCTGCCATGGGACCAAAGCCATGAATGGTGCCACCCCCGGCTCGGCCCCCGCCCCCGCCCCAGTCCCCGACTGGCGGCAGTTCTGTGAGCTGCACGCTCAGGTGGCTGCTGTGGACTTCGCTCACAAATTCTGCCGCTTCCTTCGGGACAACCCGACCTACGACACACCCGACGCCGGGACCTCATTCTCCCGCCACTTCGCAGCCAATTTCTTGGCTGTCTTCAGCGAGGAGGTGCGTCGCGTGCTGGGGACAGCAGCGGACACCATGGAGCCCGAGCCTGCCGTGACCTCCGTGACCTCGGCGCTCAAAGCTGCCGCCTACGGCCACTCCCGCAGCTCCGAGGACGTGTCTGCCCACGCGGCCACCAAGGCTCGTGTCCGCAAGGGCTTCTCTCTTCGTAACATGAGCCTGTGCGTGGTGGACGGAGTGCGCGACCTGTGGCACCGGCGGGCGTCCCCAGAGCCAGACGCTGGGGCCACTCTCAAGGCCACCGAGCCCGCGTCGGAGCCTCGGGACAAGTGGACGCGACGCCTGCGGCTAGCGAGGACCCTGGCGGCCAAGGTGGAGTTAGTGGACATCCAGCGTGAGGGCGCGCTGCGCTTCATGGTGGCAGACGACTCAGCCTCGGGCCCTGGAGGCGCCGCGCAGTGGCAGAAGTGCCGCCTGCTGCTTCGGAGGGCTGTGGCCGGGGAGCGGTTCCGCCTGGAGTTCTTCGTGCCGCCCAAGGTGCGTATCTTGGTGCTCGGTGCATCTCTCTCCCCATCAGTCATGGAGACCCACTCACCTTCACGGCCTAAAGGAGCCGCAGGCGGGGACAGGTGGGCGCCTGAGACTGGTCTGGGGATTGTGTGGCCTGACCTGATTGACACAGTGTTTTATACAGAGGCACTTCCTATATGAAGTCAGGGAGTAACAAGGTACATCTCCCCTAGAGGCCTGTGTCCTGCTCCACAGCAATCAGACATCTGCCACCCTGCCAGGCTCCAGCTGAGCCCCACCGGGCGGCCCCTTCCTTTCCATCAGGCAGAAACGAAGGTTTTTGCCAGCTACCAGCATCTTGCATGCCACTGGGCCCCTGCGCTCATTGACGTCAAAACACCCCAGTGGTGGGCAGCTGGGAAGCTTTGGCTCTGCTCCAGGGGGGCCAATCTACCTTGATTGAGAAGTATGCCCAGAGGTGGTGCTTGCCTTTAAACCCAGAACTGGGGAGGCAGAGGCAGGCGTATCTCTGTGAGTTCAAGACCAGTCTGATCTACAGAGTGAGAGAGTGAGTCCAGGACAGCCAGGGCTATACAAAGAAACCCTGTCTCGAAAGAAAGGAAGGAAGGAAGGAAGGAAGGAAGGAAGGAAGGAAGGAAGGAAGGAAGGAAGGGAGGGAGGGAGGGAGGAAGAGAGTAAGAGAGAGAGAGAGAAAGAAAGAAAGAAAGAAAGAAAGAAAGAAAGAAAGAAAGAAAGAAAGAAAGAAAGAGTGGAGGGAGAGGGGGAGAGGGAGGGAGGAGAGAAAAGAAAAGTGAGGTGCTGGGGGTGTAGCTCAGTGGGTTGGAGGGTTAGGGTTGGCACCACATAATACCTGAGTGGAAGTACAGCTTAAACAGGAGAATCAGAAGTTCGAGGTTATCCTCCTCTCCAAAGCAAATTTGAAGTTAGTTGGGTCTGAAAAGAAGAAAACAGAGTATATACTCGGGGGGTATGGCCTGCCTGAAGTCGCACAGTGAGCAGCAGAAATGGACTAGTTATGTGTCACCATTCACACAGTCACCAGAATGAAGGAGCGGGTAGAGCCCCTTGAGTTCCAGCATGGCAGCTGGTAACATCCCAAGACCTGCCCAACCCAGGGTTCAGCCTCTCTGATGCCCTCCTAGACACCTTGAGTAAGTGTACTGAAGGCTTGCCCTCCTGGCCTCCTGTCAAGATGCAGGGATGAGAGCCCCCAAAGCTAGAGGCTGGGGGCTACTGCCAGAGCACGGTGATGCAGAGATCTCACCCTAACCCCAATACCCCAGATTCCCAGGAAGTTTTCACTCACACCCAACTTCAAGCCCCTGAGGAAAAAAATGCCACTAAACCAATTCTACAGACAGAAATCAAAGTCTTGTGAGGGGTGGCTTGCCCAGGGTCACCCAAAGGTCAGGGGCAGAGACCCAAGGTTTTGCTGCCTCTAGCCTTGAGTGGCAGTCCCAGCTGCTGCTCTCTAAATAGCTGTGCCTATCCTGGGGGAGAGGACACAGCAGCTGGTGCTCTCTCCAATGATCCCTGCAGAGCCCTGCAGCTTCACTGCCAGCAGAAGGGAGCATTCCTGAGGGACCACTGAGCCTTCCTTTCTCAACTCTAAGACAAACAGGTTGCTGGTCCATGATCTTGATTCAAACTCTCAGAAAATCAGAGCATAAAAGAACTCGGGAGTGATCCATAGAAGTGTGGCTCATTCTAGAGCATACTAGTCTATCTTCTGTTGCTATAATAAAATACTAGAGGCTAGATAGTGTGTTTTTAAGAAGAAGAGAAGGACGAGGAGAAATTGGGCATGGTTGCATGCCTATAATCCCAGAATTAGGGAGGATCAGGAATTCCATATCATGATTGGTTATTTAACAACTTCAAAGCCAGCTTGGACTACATGATACCATATCTCAAAAAGGAGAGAGAGAGAGAGATTGAGAATCAGTTTAGCTGGGTTTTAGAAACTACAAGTCCAAGGTTAGGCAGCTCCCTGTATTCTGCCTCTGTGAAGGTCTTGGCTTCTCACAGTAGGGCAGACAGAAGAGGAGGAAATAGCCATGTGCAGAAGAAGCCAAGTATAGAGTGACCTTACTTTATAACCATTCATTCTGATTTCCTAACTAACCAGGTTCCCTTGAGAACTACATAACCTCCCAACATAGCACCTCCAATGGCCAACCAGCTTCCACTTGGCCCCAGCTCAACAAAATATTTTTAACGTGTTTATTTCACAGGGGGCAGGGGGATACACATGTGGAGGTCAGCAGACAACTGCAGGAGCCAGTTCATGCCTTCCACCATGGGGTCTAGGGAATCAAATGCAGGCTTGGTGGCAAACCCCTTTACCCACTGAGCCATGCCCTTTCGGTATTTGTCTGTTGAGACCAGCTCTCATGTAGCCTGGACCGGCCTTGATGGAGCCAAAGAAGACCTTGAACTTCTAATTCTCATGCCTTCCATCACTCTGCACCCTCACCTATGCAGGTAGTCCTCTTAGAGCACCCATACAGCAATGAAACTAACCCTCTGTCCTTGGGAGAGCCACCAGGAAAGCAATCAGGCTGAATGTAAACCTTCACAGGGTAGCTCCTGGGTCCCCGAGGAACGGGAGCTTGGACTGCAGAAGTAGTCAGCAGGTGGCAGGAGCTAAGGGAGCGAAGACAATTGAGGTAGAGATGCTGAGAGGCAGGTAAAGCTGGGGGTGTGGCTCAGTGGTAGAGCCCCTGCCTAGAGTCCCCCAGTGAGGAGCTGGGTGTGGCTCAGTGGTAGAGCCCCTGCCTAGAATCCCCCAGTGAGGGGCTGAGATGTGGCTCAGTGGTAGAGCCCCTGCCTAGCATCCCCCAGTGAGGAGCTGGGGTGTGGCTCAGTGGTAGAGCTCCTGCCTAGAATTCCCCAGTGAGGGGCTGGGGTGTGGCTCAGTGGTA
>NW_026590172.1:428984-482488 GCF_907164565.1 Psammomys obesus
CCCAGTGAGGGGCTGGGGTGTGGCTCAGTGGTAGAGCCCCTGCCTAGCAAGCTTGAAGCCCTGGATTGTATCCCCGCACTAGGGGCGGAGGACAACTACAACTACATCAGGACAGATGGCCTCAGACACCAGGCTAAATGAAGGAACACAGCACCTTGAACCAGTGGGAACCCAGCTGAAAGCATCATTGAAAACCTGTCCCCTCTCCCTGCCCCCATGATGGCCAACCTCAGCCACAGGCTGGTGTGAAGATGGGATCAGCTAAGCCCATCAGTCACTGCTCCAAGCCCAGCCTGGGACCCACTGGAAAGTGTCCAGGGAAGCCAAGAATTCCCATCTAGCTGAGGCCCTTCCATTTCCTCCTCAGAAAGTCCCTGTCCCAGAGCCCAAGCCCTGCCAGGAATGTCAAGCCTTGGGCCAGTTCAGGGAGGTTCAGGGGGCAAAGGCAGGAGCTGTGGGGCAGAGCACAAAGGAGGCTTCACAGAACCCTTCTATGAGGCCCTGCTGACTCCCCTGACTTAACCCTGTGATGGCAGCATTGAAATGCTAGTTCCCTTCTGTCCATGCCTAGAGATGAGACCACACCCAGCTACAGAGCCCATTCTGAGGTGGGAGCTGTGCGCAGGAACGTCTCACCCAAAACAGGAAGCCCCCTTATTCTGGGAGCCATATACACCCCAGCCCCTCACTGGGGGATTCTAGGCAGGTGCTCCACCACTGAGCCACACCCCAGCCCCTCACTGGGGGATTCTAGGCAGGTGCTCCACCACTGAGCCACACCCCAGCCCCTCACTGGGGGATTCTAGGCAGGGGCTCCACCACTGAGCCACAGCCAGCCCCTCACTGGGGGATTCTAGGCAGGGGCTCCACCACTGAGCCACACCCAGCCCCTCACTGGGGGATTCTAGGCAGGGGCTCCACCACTGAGCCACACCCCAGCCCCTCACTGGGGGATTCTAGGCAGGGGCCCTACCACTGAGCCACACCCAGCCCCTCACTGGGGGACTCTAGGCAGGGGCTCTACCACTGAGCCACACCCAGCCCCTCACTGGGGGATTCTAGGCAGGGGCTCTACCACTGAGCCACACCCCAGCTCCTCACTGGGGGACTCTAGGCAGGGACTCTACCATGCACCTAAACCATCAAACCCAGCTCACCCCTCACAGCTTGCTTCATTTGATATAGTAGCTCACAAAACCCAAGCTTTCCTGAACTCACTATGTAGGTCTCTGTGCTATGATCTACATAGTGAATTCCAGGGCAGTCAAAGCTACATAGTGAAACCTGTCTCAAAAAGAAAAAAAAAAAAAGTTTTAAAATGCTAAGTGAGGAAGTTCACTTGTAGGACTGCAAAACTCAGGAAACTCAGGAAGGACTGCTCCAAGCCCATGCCAGCCTGAGCTACATAGTGGGTTCTAGGTCAGCCTGTTCCACAGATTGAGACCCTATTTCCAAAAACCAAGGGCTTGGGGCATGGTTCAGTGGTAGAGCCCCTGCCTAGAATCCCCCAATGAGGGGCAGGGGTGTGGCTCAGTGATAGAGACCTGCCTAGAATCCCCTAATGAGGGGCTGAGGTGTGGCTCAGTGGTAGAGCACTTGCTTAGGGTCCCCTAGTGAAGGGCTCCGTGGTAGAGAGCTTGCCCACTGCATGATGCCCTGGGCAAAATCCCCAATACCAAAAGGAAAGGGAAAAAGAGAAAGAAAGGAAAGGAAGAGAATGAAGGAAGGGATGCCAGGTAGCACCCACTGTTCACAGGGCTGGGGTTCATTGTTTGAGGACTCCGTAGGCTCTAGCTTACTGTGACCTTGCAAGGAGGGCTCTTTCAGCCTCCCTCAACTTTCCGAAGCTCTAAAATGGGCTTGAACACATTCACACTAGCATAACCATGGCAGTGTTGGCTGCCGGGACCCACATATGCTGGGAAGTGCAGAGAGGGCTTCCTGAGGCCTCCAAGCTGTTCCTCTCACCGTCCTCCCTCTGGCCTCCCAGGCTTCCAGACCCAAGGTCAGCATCCCCCTGTCGGCCATCATCGAGGTGCGAACCACCATGCCCCTGGAGATGCCTGAGAAGGACAACACATTTGTGCTCAAGGTGAGACCCCGCTACACCCCAAGGTCTGCAGTTGCCTCAGCCCTAGGGGTTACACAGCTCCAGCTCATGACAGGGTGCAAGGCAGTCCCTCAAAGGGAGCAATAAGGAGGGCATTCCCATGATAGGACCCCCCGACAGGTGTCCATCACCTAGGTAGGGCTTGAATCTGGGTCTCAATTCCAGAACCATGCATCCCCACATGATTGGCCACTTGGGTCTCCTCCCCTTCCTTCCTTCCTAATTACATTTGTTTTATTATTCTAAATTTTTTTTTTAGTTTTTTGACACAGGGTTTCTCTGTGTAGCCCTGGCTGTCCTTGAACTCTCTCTGTAGACCAGGCTAACCTTGAACTCACAGAGATCTGCCTGCCTCTGCCTCCTGAGTGCTGGGATTAAACGTGTGCGCCACCACCACGCAGCTACATTTATTTGCATGTTTGTGTGTCTGCACATGCTGCCGTGGTATGGTTATGAAGGTCAGAGGACAACTTTCAGGAGTCAGCTGACAGGGCTTTCTCCTTTTACCAGTGGGTTCCTCCTCCGGATTCAAACTCAGCTTGTCAAGCCCAGGGCAGCAGGCACCCTCACCCACCAAAACATTTCACCAGCACAGCCCTGTTCCCTATTTCTTCTTGAGTCAGAGTAAAGGCCATTACAGCTCCCTTCTCCTCTCCCTCTGGAGACAGACACACCCACCTCACACTGGTGGCTAGTTTGCTGAAGTTAGGCAAACGTCTTTAGGCTCAGGGAAGCAGAGTGTGGGAATTGGCCGATCCCTACAGAGGTCACAAAGACACAGAGGGTCGGTGGGGGCCACCCCTGTGGGTTTGGGAGCCTCCTGTTCCTTCTTCAGGCCCACAGCACTGGGATGGGCTCAGGGGGCTGCTAGGGTTGTGGTCATGGCTTCCCAGAAGGAACAAGACTATGAATCTGAGCCCTCTCCTGGAGACCCTGGTAACGCCTTGAAGCTGGGCAGAACCCCACCCTCTTTGGCAAGCTCTTATTGAGCTTGTGTTTCCACAAGCCACAAACTCTTTTATTCATTGGAAAAATGTGTGCCAAGTCTATGTCCTGAGTTGTCCCCTCAAGACTGGGAGCTGGGGACACAGCCCCTATCCATCTGCATTCTCAGCTACAGACTGGGTGGTCCTCGGGCACCCCTGAGGCAGAAGGACTTCTCTGCCATCCCCACTGTGAACCCATTTCCCCATTGGAAAGGGGAGGCACACTACCTTTTGACAGAGTACAGAAGACCGGGAACCGAGAACAGGGAGACTGAGCAGCTGGTGGTCCCAGCTTCCGGTCTTAGCACTGCTGCTGGCTGCTGTGTGAATTTTGAACAAGTTGCTCTGCCTCTGAACACCAGGCTTCCTGTGTATAAAATAAGGATTATGCAAAGCCTCCTTTCTAGGGTTGTGGAGAACTCAGCAGCCAAGGCACAGAGAGCACTGATCACCACATGGCCACAGCCGTAGATTTGCAGCCGTAGATTCGAAGTCACTAAAGGCTGCAGCTCTGTGACACACCAGCTGGCCTCCCCACTTGACTTGAACTGTGTCTGGGACTCCAGAGCATGGATGGAGCATGCTGGTTGTCCTGCCCCACACCCAGGGCCTCCAGAGCTGTGTCTCCTCCCCTGCATGGGCTGCAGCCCTGCACCCTGACTTGGGTGAACCCACTCCCCTCCCGTCTGTTCATACCCATGAGACCTAACATGGGGTGAGTGAAGCTATGTAAACCGTCCTGCTCACTGGCCCTGGGGTGCTGGGCCCCACCCTGAAGTGGGGGAGGCATTACCAGGGCCGCTCTTGTCCAGGTGGAGAATGGAGCGGAGTACATTTTGGAGACGATAGACTCGCTACAGAAGCACTCGTGGGTGGCTGACATCCAGGGCTGTGTGGATCCAGGGTGAGTACTCTGGAGGCCTGAGGATGGGGGATGGACAATGGAGGGGTGCCTTACCCCTTCCTTCCCAGAGTCCAGGCTACCAGGAAGGGCAAGTACTAAGGTAGAGCCAGCATTGGGTTTTCTCCAAAAGGGCAAGAGGATCAGGAGCCTAGGGCCATCCTCAGCCAAATAGCTAGTTCAAGGCTAGCCTGGGCTACATGAGCCCCTATCTCATAAAAAAAAATCAAACATCCTAAGCGTGTGCTCTATCAAACATGAGTGTGAGCGCTCGAGGGTGCGCACGTGTGCGCACACGAACACACACACACACACACACACACACATTACAAATAGGATTTGGGGGCTGGAGAGATGGCTCAGCAGTACTGCTTTTCCAGGGGATCTGATGACTCTGGCCTCCTGCAGCCTCATGCACCTGTCTACTCTCAGGCACACATGGGCACACATCATTTTTGCAGAAAAGAGTTGAATCTTGATGAGGAAGCTGGGAGGCTGGGAGGCTATGGAGGCACAGTTGGCACTTCTGGCCAGTTGTGTACAGGAAGAGGGCGACTCCACTGTCCAGGAAAGATGGCCGGGATGAGTGGATGTCACCCGGCTGAGCACTTGGCAACAGTTTCTCTAGCTAATAGGATGAGGGTGGGGCTGCTTTCTAATTAACAGATTCATTTTAATAAAGCTCAGTTGAGCCCTGAGGGCCTTATAGCCATCATCCCCAAAGTGCTTGCCAATTGCTCCCATTACTCTGGTGCCCACCGATTCCAGAGACATTCCCACAGCGGCCAGACCTTTTTCTGTGGAATTTTAGAGCTGGGAGTGTCTCCAAGGGGCTGCCCAGGCTCTACCAATCACCACACTGTCCCCCACTGGAAGGTATCCGTGGGCTCCCAGGAACAAGCCACAACCAAGGGAACACTACGTTCACGGCAGCTTCCGTGGCTGGTGGCTCACACCGTGGCTACAGAGGGTGAGGGAGTGGACAGGACTTGATTCCCTGCCCAGGCCCCGTGGCCAGGCGTGCTCTGCCTTCTCCACAGGGACAGTGAGGAAGACACAGGGCTGTCCTGTGCTCGGGGAAGCTGTCTGAGCAGCCGTGTGACCTCCTGTAGCTGTGAGCTCCTGACAGACGGTAGGTGGAGTAGCACAGGCTGGATCAGGGGGACTGTGCTGGAGGGCAGTTAAGAGACACGCTTCTCCCTCTATTTCCCCTGCTGCAGACATGTCCCAGCCCCCAGAGACAGCCACAGCGGTGGGCGCAGTGGTGACGGCCCCGCACAGCCGAGTTCGAGACCCTGTGGGAGAGTCACTGGCCCATGTGCCCCTGGAGACTTTCCTTCAAACCCTGGAGTCTTCAGGTGGTGGTGTCAGTGACAGCAATAATACAGGTACCACTGGGTCCCCAGCTCCCTCAACAGGGACCCTTTGGGGCCTCAGAAGGGTGACATTTCAATCTGTTGGGCTTTTCTCAGCCAGCACGGCCGCCTAGCCTTTCCCACCGTGCCTGGCTTTTGTAGAGTCATAGACCTGGGGGTGAGGCAAGGGTGGATCAACACTCAGGAGGCTGAAGCAAGATCTGCACGGATTCAAGACTAGCCTGGGCTACATAGTGAGACACAGCAAAAAGAAGAGAGAGAAATGGAGGGAAGGAAGTTGTTCGTACAGATAGAGGCGCAAAAAGAAGGGTTGCTGGCACAAGCCTGTGATCCCGGCACTTAGGTTGTAGAGACAGGAGTTCATTCCCTCAATTGTCTTCCTTCTGCCCTTTTGTGCCTCGTGCTATCATGATCCACCCAGGGGACGAAGGAGCTGAGCTGGACGCCAGTGCTGAGGCTGAGCTGGAACTCTCCGACTACCCCTGGTTCCATGGGACATTGTCCCGTGTGAAGGCCGCTCAGCTGGTCCTGGCTGGTGGGCCCCGGAGTCACGGCCTCTTTGTGATCCGGCAAAGCGAGACTCGGCCTGGGGAGTGTGTGCTGACCTTTAACTTCCAGGGCAAGGCCAAGGCAAGTGTGGGCATGCTCGGACATGCGGGCATGTGGTGGGGGTGGAAGGGGAGAACAGCCTGTCCTGGTGGAGGTGGATTGAGGTAGCCCAGGACCTAAGGCTCATCACCTGCTGTGACCAAGACTCAAAAAGCAAGTCTCTGAAGTTACCATTGCAGCCAGATGCACTTGCCTATAGTCCCAGGGCTTCAGAAGCTGAGGCAGGAGGATTGTCATGAGTGTGAAACCAGCTTGGGCTACAGAGTGAGTTCCAGGACAGCCAGAGTTACAAAGACAAATTCTGTCTCAAAAAACAAAAACAAAGTCCAAACACCAGGTGCCTCTCCCAGGAGCAGCCTGTACCTACACTTGGGTATCTTTCATCTGAGGCATCATTTTCTTCTAACCCTAATGCCTACAGCCTATATAAAATATCTGTAATTAAATCTCCAACAACAACAATCCCCAAGTCAGGATTTGATGCTGCATACCTGTAATCTCAGCACCCAGTAGAGTTCAAGGTCATTCTTGGCTTCATGTTGAATTCAAACCCAGCCTGTGTTACATAAGACTCTGCCTCTAAACAAACAAACAAACAAGGGCCTGGCAAGAAAGGTCTCCTGTGAAAGCACTCAAAGCCAAGCTTTCCGACCTGAGTTTGATTCCCAGGCACACACGATGGAAGGAGAGAAGTGACTCTTACAAGTTGTCCTCTGACCTCCAAAATAGAATGTGGCACTCCCACATATGAACACATAAAAATAAACAAGCAAATAAATAAATGTTATCTTAGAAATCAATAAAAATGAAAAAGAAGACAAAGGTCAGGCAGTTTGGGACATGACAGTATGGCAGGAACGTGCAGGAACCATAGTGCCCTGCCCCAGCTCACCCCACGTTCCCGAAAAGGAAGTAGACTCAGCCTTAGGTGTTTCCAGAGTGTCATTCCCAGCAGCCCTCATAGCTTCACAGGCTCCTGCCCTTGACCTGCAGCTGCAGGTCACTTCAGACCAGACCTCCAGCAGCCCTCCGACATGCTCTCGGCTGTCCTGGCCCAGCTGTGTGTGGTGGAGGTTGGGCCTCCCCAGGGACACCACCATGTCAATTCCTCTGACAACAGGGCACTTAATGTCACTCCTGGTGACTGGTAATTGACATCTTGGCTGACACTACTAAAGGGCTTATCTCACTGTGACATGCCCAAGCCTGGGGCTAGGATAGTACCCTGTCCACCAGGGCCCACAGAGGGGAGGGGAGCAAGACAGGCATGAGTCCACCTGTCCTCTCTTCTAGCCAGGCTGCTCTTGTCTCAGAGAGTGCAGAGTAGGGCTGACACCAGACACCTGTGGCTCCTACTAAAGACCATGGGTCTAAAGCTCCTTACACACAGCTCCCTGCCTCAGAGACCCAGAGAGGAACCAGTCATTGCTAATAGGCACATGCCAATATTCCACACCTCTCAGCTACATGAGACCCTCTCTTCAAGACAAAACAGTTATGCCAAAAGAAAAATTGATTCACCAGGCAGTGTTGACACACAGCACACACCTTTAACCCCAGCCCTCAGGAGGCAGGGGCAGGCAGATTTCTGTGAGTTCAAGCCCGCCTCGTCTACAGAGTGAGTTCCAGGACAACCAGGGTTACACAGAGAAACCGTGTCTCAAAAGAACAAGAACAAGAAGGACAGCAGACAGATTCCAGTGTAGGAGCAGATGTTTGCAGCACTCCCAGCCTTGTTCTCTTGGACCCATCCCCCATACTGGCCACATGAGTGGCCCACACCCAGATAGAACCCAGATAGGATGATACAGTCCAATAAAGCCAATGGAGTGACGGATGGTCCTCCAGCAACCCACAAAGGCACTTGCCAGGCAGGTAGTTGGTACAGGACCCCATCACTGACCATTCCCCTCTGTGCCCACAGCACCTTCGCCTGTCTCTGAACGGTCACGGCCAGTGCCATGTCCAGCATCTGTGGTTCCAGTCTGTGTTTGATATGCTTCGACACTTCCACACCCACCCCATACCCTTGGAGTCGGGAGGCTCTGCTGACATCACCCTAAGAAGCTATGTGCGTGCCCAAGGTCCCCCTCCCGGTAAGATGCCACCACCTGGAGCCTCATGTGTGGCTCAGTCCATAGAAGGTTTGTCTAGTATGCTCAGGGCCTGGATTTGATCCCCGTAAACGAGGTGTTGGGGTGCACTTCTGTAGATCCAGCGCTCTGGAGATCAAAGCCCTTCCCGGCAGCACAGTGACTTACAGGCCATGGGATATGTTAGACCGGGTCTCCGAACCCTTCACCTGGACATTCGGGGTAGATTCCATGAGCCCTGCAAGGTTGGAGTTCAGCACCCGGCTTTCACGGTTGCACTGGTGGGGCGTTAGCCTAGGCTGGAAAGGCACGTATGGTTGTGCACTATCACCTGACTTCTGCCAGGGCCCCAAGGTCGGGACCGCACCATCCCTCCTGGGGTTCTCCACACCTGTCTGACGCTGGCCCCTTTGAAGGGTGAAGTGTGCCCAGGTGCCCAGGGCTGGATGTTGACCAGCATGGCCTCTCATTGCAGACCCAGGACCAGTGCCCAGCTCTGCGGCTCCAGGCCCCTCCTGCTGGACGGAGCCAGCTGGCCACTACTTCTCCAGCCTGGCCACAGCCACCTGCCCACCCACCTCACCCTCCAATGGTGCTGGAGCATCGTCGTCATCCGGCTCATCATCTTCAGCCACGTCCATACCCCCGCGCCTGGCCGAGGGGCCACTAAGTGTGCGCAGCCGCAGCAACAGCGCGGAGCACCTCCTGGAGGCTGCATCTTCAGGAGCCGCCGAGGAAGCCACTGAGGCCACGCTGGGCCGCACTCGAGCTGTGGAGAACCAGTACTCCTTTTATTAGCTGCCTCGCCTATTCCCCACGGGTGCCATGCACATCCCAGCAGGCCAACACCTGTGATTTGTCCTGCCCACCAACAGTCAGGCTAGCCCATGATGGTCAGCAACACCTAAGAATGGCTGGACACACCTACTCATGGTCTATCATGCCCAAAACAGCTGGCCAGCTAGCCACTTCAGACCCCAGGGGCCCACTGTAACCATCTATGGCAGGCCAAGGCTATATCCATGGTCAAACCCATGATGGCCCTCCAATGATTTCAAGCCCCACCCACTGGTGGTTGGCCACGCCCAGCAGCAGCTATTTCTGTGAGGTCCGACGAATCCATGGCAGGCAGCTCACTGACAGCTAACCACATTTGGTGACTTCAGGCCGTGCCCACTGGTAGTCGGTTACCCCCACAGCGGCATGGTCGACCCACTGGGTGCCTTCTTTGCCCAAGGGCAGCAAGCCACGCCTATTCATGGTCTATGAAGCCCATGAAGGCCTACCCATTGATTCCTAACAACCTCAGGCCCTGCCCACCACATACTCCAGTAGCCTGACCAGGCTGTGATCAGGTTGGTCACTCTCATCAAGCGGACCTGCCAGCGGTCCGCCCAGCCCGGGACAGCCTGCCACACCCACCAGCCTCAGCCCAATGCTGGGTGGGGGAAGGGAAGCCAAGCTCTTCAGTGAAGACAAACATTATTAAAGAGCCTGTTTTAGGGACTGCACCCTGCTGTACTGTCGTCTTTCGCCGTCGCTATCACCACAGAGAAGGCAGTGGAACTGCTGCACAGCCATGGGCTTGCTCAGCCAGAGCTCCGGAGAGGCAGCTTGGGGTGGGGCATGGACTTGAGGAGAGGACTTAAGTGGAACTGGAAGAGAAAGATAATTTGAAGAATGAAGCCAGAGCTGGAGACAAGGCTCTTAATTGGTAGAGTGCCTGTGACCGGCCTGTGGGGCTTCCTGGGTTCCATCCCCAGTACCCCATAAACAGGATGTGATAGTGCGTGCCTGACATTCCAGCACCTCAAAGGTGGGAGTAGGAAGATCAGAAGTTCAAGGCCGTTCTCAGATAAACAGAAAATTTGAGGTCACCCTGAACTACATGAGACCCTGTCTCAAAAATGAAGAGCAGGGAGAGAAGAGGAGACACTCACAGGCAGTGGATGGCTTGAATGCCAAGGTGAGGAGTTGAGTAGTGAGAAGTTCCAACAGTAAGGATGTCATTGGGCAAGTCAACAAAGGCCTTCCAGGGTGGACTGAGTGCCTGGACAGGAACTCCCCATCTTAGCCTGTTAGGGGGTTAAGGGATAGGAGACACGGGGTGTCCCAGCCCTGATGCAGATGGTTTAGACATGGCCTCGAGGGACTGCCCATGTCCACCCAAAAACAGCCACAGCTGACATCCTCCAGCTTGCTCACGTAGCCACCTCTGAGAAAGACCCTTGTCCCAAAGAGCCAAGGTTTATCTCTCCTTCCCAAGTCAGACCCTCAGACAAATCATCCCCCGGCCCTTGCAGAGCTCAAGTCAGCGATGTACATCACAGACCCCAAACAGCTAAAAAACACCGGAGTGGCAGCCAAGACACCCACAGCTGCTTCCTCAAAAGGGGTGTGCGAATACCCGGGTGGCTCCGGGGCTTTGCCAATTGCAGCTGCCAGGAAATGACAGTACACTGCTAAGCACAGGCAAGGAGAAATGTGAGCACAGTGCTTAGTCAGCTTCCAGCACCTCCATTTGGTGGTAGCTGGAGCCCCACAGTG
Source organism: Psammomys obesus (assembly GCF_907164565.1). Taxonomy (NCBI): domain Eukaryota; kingdom Metazoa; phylum Chordata; class Mammalia; order Rodentia; family Muridae; genus Psammomys; species Psammomys obesus. The sequence goes on from NW_026590172.1 coordinate 439,607, forward strand.
CTGAGCCAATGACAGGCCTCCATCTTGCCTGAAAAGAAGAGGGGGTCTGGAGCAAAATATGGAGGACACTGCTGGTTGTTGGGTACCTGTTTGGGTGCCAGGAACTGAACCCAGGTCTTCCTCAAGAGCTGGAAGCTCTCTCTCTCTTTCTCTCTCTCTTTCTCTCCAGCCCCCTGTGGCGGCATCCTTAGGTTAAGCTGGATCCAGGAGGCAATATGTGAGAGATAACAAGGTGACCCTTCCGCTCTCCCAGAGGTCATAGCAGAAAGAGTACAAGCAAGCAGGAAAGTAATGGACTCTCTCTAATAGAGTGTGACACCAAGGCAAGGCAGACCCTCATGCCTGTCACTCACAGTGCTGCCCTCGGGGACCACAGCAGTGGCACAGCTGGCAGGGCATCTCTAAGGTGTCATGTTTGTCCCTCAATGAGCATTTCAGATCCCTGGCTGTGTGCCAGGCAAGGCTCATGGGACAACGGGGCGGACAGCCAGACCAAGACGTTGCTGCATGGGGCCAAGCGCAAAGGGCTGGGCTGAGCCCCGGGGCCACATGTGCTCTGCCTGCTGATGCCGGGAATTGGAGGAGGAGACTTCAAGTTCAAGGGGCAGCAGCTGGAGAGGGCCCCAAATGCCAGGCCAGAGACTTTGGTTGGAAAGAGAATGCAATCAGAGTGTCTGTGCCAATTAGAAATGATAGCTAATGTCTGGGGATACGGTTCAGTTGGTAGAAGGCTTTGCCTACCACACACAAAGCCTGGGTTTCACCCACAGCACCATGTACACTTGCTGTGATGGCAAATGTCTGTAATCTCACACTCAGAACTGGAGGCAGGAAGATCAGAAGTTCAGGATTATCCTCAACTACATAGTGAGCTTGAGGCCAGCCTGGGCTACCTTAGCTATATCTCAGAACAGCAAGAGCTAGTGAGCAACAGAGATCCAGAGGGAAAGAGGAAAGAGGGAAAGGGAGAGGGAGGAGGAAAGAGAAGGAGGGAGGGACAGAGAGACAGAGAGAGAGAGAGAGAGAGAGAGAGAGAATAAGTGAGGCATGTATATAATTGGAACACTCAGGAAGCAAAAGATCACAGGTTCAAGGCCAGCGTGGGCTACTTCTCTAGATGCTGTCTCAATAAGAATTGGGGTTGCTCAAGAGATAACCAACTGCTTAAGAGCACTGGTTGTTTTCCCAGAGGACCCAGGTTTGATTTCTAGTACCTCCGTTGTGGCTCACAACCATCTTTAACTCCAGTTCAAGGGGATCCAGTGTCCTCTACTGGCCTCCTCAGACACTGCATACATGTACAGACACACATGTGGGCCCAAAAAATGCATAAAATAAAATAAATATTTTTAAATAAGAGAGCTCTCTGTCAGGGTGGCACAAGCCTGAAATCCTGGGACTTGGGAGGGAGGGAGGGATAAAAGGATCAAGGTTCAAGGTCATCCTTGACCACATAGAAGTTGGAGACTACCAGCCTGGGCTACAAGAGACCCTACCTCAAACAAAGAGAACTGATTCCTGCAAGAAAAGTATCACAAATGACCAATAACTATTTTAAAATGCAAATTCAAACTGCTTCGAGATACTGCCTCACCCAAGTCAGAATGGCTCTCATCAGAAATCTGCCAAGTGTTAGAGAAAGTGTGGAGAGAGAGGAAACCTTATTCACTGCTGTTGGGGGTGCAAATTAGGACAGCCAGTGGAAATCAGTTGTGAGGCTCCTCAAAACATTAAAAATAGAATTACCATGTGACCTGGCTATTTCACTCTTGGCACAGCCCCAGAGAACCCTGTACCCCACCACAGAGACGGCTGCATCCCCATGCCCTTGACCCTTTGTTCACTATAGCAAAGAACTAGAGCCAGGCGTGCACACCTGTAATCCCAGCACTCGGGGAAGCAGAGGAAGGCAGATCTCTGTAAGTTTGAGGCCAGCCTGGTCTACTAAACAAGTCCAGGACAGCCAGGGCTGCACAAAGAAACCCAGTCTCAAGAAGAAAAGGGAGAAAGAGAAGGAGAAAAAAGAAAACAAAAAAGAACTGGAACCAACCTAATTTTCTGTCCACGGGAGACCAGATCATGACAGTCTGATACACACATAAAATGGGAATACTGTTTGTCTCTAAAGAAAAATAGAATAGGGCTGGAGAGATGGCTCGGAGGTTAAGAGCTCTCTCTGGCTGCTCTTCCAAAGGTCCTGAGTTCAATTCCCAACAACCACATGGTGGCTCACAACCATCTGTAGTGAGATCTGGTGTTCTCTTCTGGTGTTCAGGCACACATGCAGGCAGAATACTGCATTAATAATAAATAAATAAATAAATATTTTTAAAAAGAATAAAAAATTTCAGGAAGTGGATATATTTGAAATGTATAATATTGAGGAAACGTAATCGCAGAAAGAAAGAAAAAAATGTTCTCCCTCATACATAGTTCCTAGCCTGTAACTGATACGTGGAAACAAGTGCACATGTGTGCAGAGTGGGAGCACATAGTGACGAGAACAGAGAAGGGGTTATCAGGGGGTGAGGATGGGTGGGACATGGGAAAAACACAAGAAAGACTTCAGAAAGCTAATTACCTTTTGGTTCTGATTCTGTCATGGATTTTTTGGTTTTGTGTGTGTGCTGGATAAATGCATTAAATGTAATTGTTGGTGAAATGTAGCAAACAGGGCTAACTGTGTCACCCTGGCTGGCCTGGCACTCAGAGATCTGCCTGCCTCTGCCTCATGCTTGGATAAAAGGTGCGCACCACTTCGCCGGGCTGTGGAGTGGCTGCTCTAACTACATAGAGGTTCGTTGAGCTGTGTAGACTTTGGATCTGGGCCAGAGCCTGTTTGAGCGGTTATGTTAATCACGCTGCACGACATTTTTTATTTGCAAGTTCTTTATAATAAAGTGATTTTTATACGTTAAAGAAAAAGAAAGAAAATCAATAAGAAAACTGGTGAGAGGTTATGAGGCTCTGGGGGAGGCAGTTATTGCTTAATGGTGACTAGGCTTCTGCCTGGGGTGACAAAAGGGTTTTGAAATGGCCAGTGGGGACTGTTACACAACCTCACAAATGCCATTAACGTCACCGGCTTTACTGTCCTCTTTTGTCTCTGGGGACAAGTGCCTAGACCCCGAGTAGGTGCCTGAAACCCTCCATATAGCGTATGTTTCCTGTACATGCACACATGATAAATTTTAACTTCTAAATCTTAGGTAATAAGGGCTGGCAAGATGGCTCAGTGGGTTAAGGTACTTGCTGCCAAACTCAGTGACCTGAATTCTGTCCCCGGACCCACATGGTGGATGGGGAGAACTGACTCCTATTGTCTTCTATCTGCCCTCTCTAAACAAATGAAATGGAATAAAATTTTTAATTAGGCACAATGAGAGATCAGCAGTAATTAAAAATAAATAGAAAATAGTATACTGTTATCATAAAAGTTAGTCTCTCCCCCCTCCCTCTTCCCTCCCTCAGTTTGGAGACACTGGCTGTCCTGGACTCACTCTGTAGACCAGGCTGGCCTTGAACTCAGAGAGATGCTCCTGCTTCTGCCTCCTGAGTGCTGGGGTTAAAGGTGTGAGCCACCACCGCCTGGCTACAACTTCTTTTTATGATTTTATTTTATTTATGTGGGTGTGTATACATGTATGTGTGTGTCTGTGTGGGTGTATGATCACAAGTGTATGCAGATGATGACAGAGGCCAGAGGCGAGCCAGATCTCTTGGAGTGAGAGTTATAGGAACTACCATCATCTGGTGGTAGAATCTGAACTCAGGTCCTCATGACTGGGCTGCAAGAGACCTCAGCCCTGGGTCATCTCCACAGTCTGTGCTGCACTCTTTTTCAATAACTGAAAGGGATCTAGGAACCATTATACACTGCAGCCCCAGATGCTGTGGGAAAGCTGAGGCAGAAAAGCCCAGCACTTAGAGGGTTGGAAGGAGTTCAAGGTCATCCTCAGTAGCACAGGGAAATTGAGGTCAGTCAGGACTTCATGAAAACCTCTCTCAAATAAGCAAAAAAAAAAAAAAAAAAAAAAAAAGTAGTTGGGAAAAAAAGATAAGGAAGACAATAAACATCTTCATCATAAGTGATGCAATCAAGAAGACAGTTGAAAAACAAGAAACAAGCTCTGGCTTACTCGGCACTCATGAGGCTAGAGTTTCAGGATAGCCTGAGCTATATATCAAGACATTGTCTCAAACAAGGCAGGAAAAGAAATACTTTATAATGAGAATTTCAGAGCCAATCCAACAAGTACATGACTTACCAAGGATGGATCCAGGCTGATCTGGCATCCCAACATCCACCCAGCTTGCTTCAAGTACTATAAGAGTGAAAAAAGACAAAGGCTAGTCATGTAGTTCAACAGTTCAGCACCTACCTAGAACTCCCCAGTAAGGGGCTGGGGTTGTAGCTTAGTGGTAGAGCCCCTGCCTAGAATCCCCCAGTGAAGGGCTGGGATGCGGCTCAGTGGTCACCTGCCTAGAATCCCCCAGTGAGGGGCTGGGCTGTGGATCAGCTTAAGAACCCTTGCCTACCATGTCCAAGGCACTGGGCTCCATCTCCAACCCCATACAAGAGATGAGTACCCGGAGAAGAGGATGGAGGACTGGGGTCAGGCTGAGCTACTTGAGTATGGCAGGCAGTGCTTCTGCGCTGTGTTGGAAAGCTAGACACATTTGTGCAGCTGAGGAAGAGGACTGCTAGCTGCTAGTTCTATGAAAAAGCTAAGGTCACCTGTGAACTCAGGGTAGGAAGGGCTACATTGGGAGAGGCCATCTTGAGGATTCCCTGAGGGTCCATCACCAGACATTCCTCAGAGTGATCCAGCATGGCATCCCTGAAGGATAAAGTCCTGGCAAGTGAGTGAGTCAGCTCTATCGTTTGGCAGGATCCATCTCACACCTCTTCCTGCATCCTTCTTTCTGCCCCTACTGCTGTCAGTAGGGGTGCTGGCAAGAAAGAGAACTGAAAAGTCTTAGCCCTTTTAAGGCAAATGGTTCCCCTGACACATCCTGGCCACCATACAAGTCTCTACATAGCCCTTGCAGGTGGAGCTTAACCATGGGAGGCCTGAGGCTAGGCAGAGAGCCCTGGCTTTTCTGGAGGGCAGAAAACCTTCCAGGATCCTCCTCTCTTCCAGGAAGGCTAAGGAAAGGCAAATTCCAGTCTCCATCCTCCTCACTAGTGCCCTCCCCCACTCTGTGTTTAGTGTTGTTATTTTGAGACAGGATATCTCTGTGTAGCCTTGGCTGTCCTAGTCTCACTTTGTAGACCTGGTTGGCCTTGAACTCACAGAGATCCACTTGCCCCTGCCTCCCCAAGTGCTGGGATTATAGACATGTGCCTCTCTCTCTCTCTCTCTCTCTCTCTGTGTGTGTGTGTGTGTGTGTGTATGTGTGTGTGTGTGTGTGTGTCTGTCTGTCTGTTTGTCTCATAATATTTTGAGACAGGGCCTCATGTAGCATGAACTGCCCTTGACCTCACTGTATTTAGAGATGACCTTGAACTTCAAATCCTGCTTCTACCTCCCCAGTACTGAGTTAGGAGCCTGGCCCTTCACACAGGTTCTCCATTTTCCCTTGACCCATCCTGGGGCTCTTACTTCTGCCCTTATGTGAATAACAAACAGCCTGTACCTAAAAAGAGCTGTTCATGTCATCAGCCAAATCTGCGGGGGTTTGCTGGACACTCTGGAATGGTTTTGAGTCACAAGTAGATCTGAGGGTTAGATGTAATGTAACCCCATGTAACCCCAGCACTTAGAAGGCTGAGACAACAGGGTCATGAGTTCCAGGCCAGCTTGAGCTACGTTAAACACAAAGTGACAGAGGACACAAATTCCCCATCTTTTGCAACATTGTGTCAACCCTGGGGCACTGTCAACAGGAAGGCCATCACCAGATGGGGTCTCTAGTCCTCCCAACTCCTCAGCTATGACGCCAATGAGCCTTCCTTTCTCTCTCCTATCCTCCCTCCTTTATTTCTTTTTTTTTTTAAAGATTTTATTTATTCATTATGTATATAATGTTCTACCTGCATGTATAGCTGCTGGCCAGAAGAGGGCACCAGATCTCAGTATAGTGGTTATGAGCCACCACATGGTTGCTGGGAATTGAACTCAGGACATCAGGAAGAACAGCCAGTGCTCTTAACCTCTGAGCCATCTCTCCAGCCTCCTTTCTTTCTTTTTTATATAGGGCAGCGATTTTCAACCTGTGGGTCATGACCCCTTTGGGGGTTAAACTACCCTTTCACAGGGGTCGCCTAAGACCATAGGAAAACAGATATTTACACTGCAATTTATATCAGTAGCAAGTCACACTTATGAAGTAGCAAGGAAAATAATCTTATGGTTGGGGGGTCACCAACCATGAAGGGGCTCAGCATTAGAAAAGTTGAGAACACTGACTTAGGCTGTCATAGAGGCTGGCCTTCAACTCTCGATGTAGCATGAGGGCCTTAAATCACCCTCGTGCCTACACATCTCAAATGCCTGGATTAGAGCTGTGCTGCTACCATGACTGAGGGACTGAACCCGGGCTCTATGCATACTAGAGGAGCCTTACTCTTCCAACTGGGCTATATCTCCAGCCTCTGATTTACTAGGCTGTTTGTCTTTTGTTTGGGGTGAATCTTTTTTTTTTTTTTTTTTTTTTTTTGACAAGGTATCACTATATTCCGTTAGTTTTCCTGGAATTCCCTATGTAGACCAGGCTGACCTTGAACTCACAGAGATCTGCCTGCCCCTGTCTTTTCAGTGCTAAATGTAAAAGCATGTGTTATGTCATCATGTCCAGCTTGTTTGATTTTGAGAGAAGGACTCATATATTCAAGGCTGGCTTTGAACTCCTGATCCTCCTATTTTGACCTCCACAGTGCTGGGATTATAACATGCCACCACTCCTGACACTGTTTTCATTTTTAAAATTTCATGGTGTGTGTGTGTGTGTGTGTGTGTGTGTGTGTGTGTGTGTGTGTGTGACAATACACAGAAGACCACTTTTGGAAGTCAGGTGCCTCCTCCCACAGTTTGCAGCCTGAGGATCAAATTCAGTTTTAACAGTCTAGGCAGCAAGCCCTTTTATCCACTAAGCCGTTTTGCCGGTGCCTCCTTTTCTTTGTAAAGCTGTTTTGTTTGTCTCTCTTTCTCTCTTTCCTTCAAGAGCTTCATTTGAAGGCTCCTACCAGCCAAAACTGCAACAATCTAGACTAAAGGGAACAATGACAGCAATAAGTGAAATATCAAATGTGCTTCAGTCTAATGAAAAGAACACTATCAGACATACCCCTAGGGATCCACTGCAAACCTCCCGACCAGCACTCAGTGCTGTCCAAGGCATTACAATCAAGGAGGATCTGAGAAACCATCACAGATAAGAACTAAAGGATGTGGCAATGAGCTCTCAAGCAGCATCTCGATGTCACAGCAGTCAGAACATGCCCATCAGAGTGCACCTAGAGTAGGGGCACCAGCGTGGCTTGCCCACTGTGGTCCATGTGTAAACGCCATGGCTTGAAGCTTTAGAACATACGAGGGTCTGTTCTGCCCATTCTCCTCCTGTTTTCTTTGCAGTTCTGGGAATGGAATCCAGGGCCTTGCATGTGGTACATAAGCACTCTGCCTCTGAGCCACACCCCAGCCCCTCACTGGGGGATTCTAGGCAGGTATGCTGGTAGAGGCTGGGTGTGTGGCTCAGTGGTAGAGCACCTGCATAACATCTGGGACTCTGGGTTCCACCCCTGGTAGTGACAAAAACAAACACACACACACACACACACACACACACACACACTCACTCACATGCCCCCTCACAGCTCCAATAATAGAGCAGAGATGTACCATCCTGGCCCCATGTCATCATGCCCCAACCACAGGTGAACTTCTGCTTTCTTCAGTTTTGACCTGTCCCTGGGGAGAGACCTGCATAAAGCTCAATGACCAGAGGGACATCAAAGATGTGTAAATGGCTGTGCTTGCCCCTGGGACACTGAGAAAGGAAAGGTGAAGGCAGCTGCAAGGGAGGAAGATGAACCCAGAATATAAAGTTTAGCCAAGGTGTGGGATTACCTAGTGATATTAGTAGAGAGTGAATGAGAACACAGGTCAGGCAGACTGGGGTGCTGACTTAGCAGGTCAGCTGAGTTCAGTTCTAAGCACCCATGACAGGAAGCTCGCAACTGCCTGTAAGTCCAGCTTCAGGGAATCCGACACCTGTGGCCTCTGCTGGCACGTGCACTAATGTATGTATTTTCACACACACATGCACAGGGAGACACATAATAATGGGAACAATCTCTATGTATTTATATTTAAAGTTTTATGTGTATAGATGTTTTGCCTGCACATATGTTTATGGGTCAGAAAAGGACATCACATCCCCTGGAACTGAATATAGATGCTTGGAACTGAACCTGGGTCCTCTGGAAGAGCAGTTTATGTTCTTAACTGCTGAGCTGCCTCTCCAGCCCCTGATCAGTTTTAAGCACTTATTCCACTGATGGTTCCATCCTTCATTTCTTGGGATCCAGAGCAGATCCCAGGTCTTCTCTAGGCATTTTCCCTGCTGGCTGATAAGAGCCATTGATACTTGTGGATGGACCGCTTTACACCTGGGCACAAAGTTGTGGATGGGAGCGTCTTGATACATCTGAAATGTTCATCCGCAGTCACCTCCACAAGGGGGCTCCCTCCCGCCACTCCCCTCTACTCCTCATAGCCTTTTATTTTTAAGACAGGGTCTCTGGTAGACCAGGCTGGCCTGAAGCCCACTTTGCAGCTAAGGTTGGCCTTAAATTCCTAATCCCTCTGCCTCTATTTCCCAAGTGCTGGGACTACAGGTGTGCACCAACACACCTCGGTCCCTTGTTCACTGGGGTTCGTGTCCCAGTTTCCAGCCAGGAAGATAAGGCATTGTAGATGGCCTTCCGGGGCCAGCGGGTCTTGGTGGCATTTTGCTGCCCTCTGGTGGCATCGTGTAGTACTCTAGGTCTAAATCCTGTGAGACTACAGAAGTGAAGAAATGGTGGGCTGGCACCAAGGAGCACAATCTCTTCTGCCTTGAGGGGGCATCTAAACAGCCTTGCCAGGATCTCATCCCATCCACCATGGCTTTTGTCATGCCATCAAAAATCTGAGGACAGACCCCTGGATCTGAGTGTCCCGTGGGTGTCAGTTCTTTCTCTGTTTAATTAGGATTGTTTTTGTGCTGTGAGTTCGAGGCCAGCCTGAGCTACTTTTAAAAAATATCACTTGGAAAATAAGTAAGTAAGTAAATAAATAAAAGTAGAGGAGAGGAGCTCTCCAAGACAAAGCACAGGAACAAGTGAAGCCGGAAGAGACGTGCTGGGAGCCACAAGCAAGCTGCCCGAGGCCCTTGGGGACCTGAGAGGTCACCTGGGGCCAGGCCACTCATCATGAAAGGCCGCCTCTTCCCGTTGGGACGTGAGAGTCAAGCAGCCCTGATTTGTTTTGAAACAGGAAATGAAATTAAGGTGCTATGATCACAGGCCACCATGAACAGTCAGCAGGCAGTTTAGCCTTGCGGCACCGCCTCCTACCAACGTTGAGAGAGTGCGCACGCGCCGCCAGAGCGCTCGGCAGGGAGTGCCGGCGCACGGCTGGCACGCCCCTCTGTCGTCATCAAGACGCGCGGCCGCCGCCGCTCGCAAGGAAGTACGAAAGCTGGAATGGCGAGTCCTGCTGCCACCTCTGTGAGACCGCCCAGGCCCAAGAAAGAGCCGCAGACGCTCGTCATCCCCAAGAATGCGGCCGAGGAGCAGAAGCTCAAGCTGGAGCGGCTCATGAAGAACCCGGTGAGTGGGAGTGGGCTCTGCGGCCCGCCCATCTGCCAGACTCGGGAATGCTACACTCAGTACCCCTAGAGCAAGCCTGAGACGGAGCAGGCTGCCCCGTAGAGAGTGAGCTTCGCGCCTGCCCTTGTCCTCCAGAGCAGCTGTATGAAGGCGTTCTGCAGCCTTTCGTACTCTCCTTTTTAAGATTGTTCCTTTTTGCCGTGTTATTGTGGCGTTGCACATTCTATCCACGCTACTTACTGAATCAGCTCTGTAGTATAGGCAGTTCTCAAATTTGGGCTCCTCTTGCCTTATCTCCTCAACGAGTTGGGGATAACAGCCCCGTGCTGCTATTCCAGTTTGCCCTGCAGCCCCTTCCGTTTTAACTTTAATATGAACCAAAGCGGTAGAAGCTGGGCTTGGTGCACACCTGCGATCCCAGTACTGTGGTGGCTGACACAGAAGTTGGCTGTAAATTCGAGGCCAGCCTGGTCTACATAGTTTCAGACCAGTAACCCAGTGAGATCTATCTCAGAAGCCAACAAAAGGACAGAATCCGATGCCTTAGCAAAAGTGTTTAACTCCTCTAAATAGCACCTATTGGCCTTCACGTTTTTGGTATTGGCCAACAAATTTGAAACACGTCATTCTTTACCTCCCAACCAGGCCTCGTAAAAACAGGTGACAAGGTCTCATACCTTTGATAAAAGAGGTTGGCTCTCCTCTCACTGACTGAGATTCCAGACTTCTGTAGCATAAGAGAGCTGTGGCCCATGTCAGACCCCATGGTATATAGGATGAAGTAAGCCCAGGGCAGAGGAAGAACATTCCGTCAGCTCCAGGTTTGAGAAACCTGCTTATTTGTGTTAAGTCGTAAGAGATGTAACTTCCTCATTGACCTTATGTTTACAGACACTTTTCTGTTTAACTGTTGCAGGACAAAGCAGTTCCAATTCCAGAGAAAATGAATGAATGGGCTCCTCGACCTCCTCCAGAATTTGTCCGAGATGTCATGGGTATCATCTGTTATCTGGGGGGGGGGGGGGGGGGAGTGTAAATAATTTTTTAAGGGGAAATATAAAACATGATTGTTGGTGCATGTTGGTTACATCTTTGATAGGAAGAATTTTTGTCTTTACAGTAGAGGAGTGCTGTGTCTTATGGTTGGCACTAGAGAATGTCTTCCCATTTATTCTTAGGTAGTTTTGTTTCTTGTGGTTAGACCATTTTTTTCAGAGGCTTAAAAAGTGGGTAAAGGTCTACATGGTCAGGCAAACAAACTAACCAGGGAAGATCTTCCAGGTTTCCTCTATGCTAGCACGTTGTTTGGTTTTTGAGATAGGCCTCACTATGTGGGCCAGGCTGTGCTTGAACTCGTAATACTCCTGCCTTTGCCTCCTAACTGCTGGCATCACACACTTTCACCATTGTCCTAGTTAGTGTTTCTAACGATGAAACACCATGACCGAAAAATGAGGAGGAAAGAATTTATTGGGCTTATACTTCCATATCTGCTGTTCATCACTAAAGGAAGTTAGGACAGGAACTGAAGCAGGGCAGGAGGCAGGAACTGATGCAGAGGCCATGAAGAGGTGCTCCGTACTGGCTTGTTCCCTGTAGTGTGCTCAGGTTGCTTTCTTACAGAACACAGGACCACTAGCCCAGGATAGCACCTCTCTATCAATCACTAATTAAGAAAATGCCTTACACCCAGATCTTATGGAGGCATTTTCTCAATTGAGGTTCCTTTGAAATGATTCTGGCTTGTGTCAAGTTGACATAAAACTAGACAGCACAACCACTGTGCCTGGTTTTCTCATTCTTTGTAATGAAGAGTTAGGCTTTTTAAAGATTTGCGTATTTGTGTGTGCTTGTGCACATGCACACACGCACGTCACGGTACCCTGTGGAGGTCAGGATGACTTTGAGGAGTCAGTTTTCTCCTTCCACCATGTAGGTTCCAGGATGGAATTCAGTTTGTCAGGCTTGGCAGCAAGTGCCTTTACCTGCTGAGCTGTCTCACCAGCCTCCAGTTGTAATTTTCTCTCAGTGAAAACATGTTTGTTATGTAGTGGACTAAGGAGAAGCAAATAGTTCAGAGATAGAGAGCTGGGCTGCTAAGGTGCTTAGTAGGTAAAGGTGCTTGCCAAATGGTGAGAGAACCAACTCCTGAAAGTTGTCTGTGACCTCAACTTCATGTTGTCCTACCATTTCCTGCCCCATAAATAAACAAATGTTAAATGTAAACATTTTATAAGGGTTGGGTGTGTATACAATGTGTGCACTTGAATACAAGCTTTCAAAGGTTGGGCAAGTGGCTCTCTTTTGGTTTGAGGCCTTCTTGATCCACATAGAGGGTTCCAGGCCAGCTAGGACTACATGTGAGTACCTCTTTCAATAAAAGTTAGGGGCTGGAAAGGTGAGTGAGCAGTTAAGAGTGTGTACTTGCAGAGATCCCTAGTCTGATCCCCAGCACCCATATTGGGCAGCTCACAGGTGCCAGTCACTCCAGCTCTGGAGGATCAACACCCTCTTCTGGATTTATGGGTACGCCATGGACGCCTGCACCTGTGTGCACAAACCCACAGGCAGACACACATGTACACATAACTTAATTTTTTTTTTTTAAGGAGCCACCTTCTTGGTGGTGGTACACACCTTTAACCCTAGCACTCAGGAGGCACAGGCAGATGTGTATGAGTTTGAGGCCAGCGTGGCCTATAGAGTGAGTTCTAGTTAGATAAATAAGTAAATAGAGCCACCTGATATTCCATCATTCTACATGAAACATTCTGATGCAACCTTCGGAATCTCTTTATAGTCAAAACATTTGTTTTAAGAAAAACTGTTTCAAGTGAATAAAGTATAATTAATAAAAATTAAAAGAAAAAAAAACCTTTCTATATAGTTATTTTATTCTATATAGTTATTTTAGGTAGTTTTTAACCTACTTTTCACTTACAGTATTACAAGAAGGTATTTTTTTTAAAGATTTATTTATTTACTATGTACACAGTGTTCTGCCCGCTTGTACTGTCCTGCACACCAGAAGAGGGCACTAGATACCATTATAAATGATTGTGAGCCACCGTGTGGTTGCTGGGAATTGAACTCAGGACCTTTGGAAGAGCAGCCAGTACTCTTAACCTTTGAGCCATCACTCCAGCCCACAAAAGGTTTTTTTCAACTTTTAGGAATCTAGCACATCACTTGTGATATCATGGAGGGATGCTGACAGTCCTTTGTAGATGGCTGTTAACCAAACCACAGTCTGCTCCCCCCTTACTGTCACAAAGCATTTGTTTGGTTTTGTTCTGAGTCAAGGTTTGCTGTGTAGCTCCAGATGGCCCTGAGCTTTCAGTCCTCCGGTCTCACCCTCTGAATGCTGGGACTATAGACACACCACCACTGAGTGGGGTTCTCAGTGACTTCATGGCTGGTGCCCTATAAGTCATCAAATACCCACATGAGCCACACACTGTCCTTGTCACAGTACAAGTGGAAAGGCCCAGCACATACAGTACCTTCAGTTTGTGTTCTTAGCTCTAATCTGCCTGGTTTAAGTGCAGCTTGTTGGTAACTGAAGTCCTCCTCTTTTCTCCCTTCTTCCTCTTTTGTTGTCTTGGAAATTAAACTCAAGGTCTGTGTCCCCCAGGCAAATGCTCGGCTAGTGTGTTCTATCCCTAGACCTAGTAACTGAATTTCATCTAGAACTTTGAACTGTTCTGGCTGTAGGTTCCAGTGCCGGGGCTGGCAGTGGAGAGTTCCATGTGTATAGACATCTACGGCGGAGAGAGTACCAGCGGCAAGACTACATGGATGCCATGGCTGAGAAGGTCAGTGAGCCATGGAACCCAGTGACCCTGCGCCAGACTTGACACTACAGTCTGTTCACTCTAGAACAATGATGTGTATGGAAGGGCACCTCTCTGTAGGCCATTTGCCATGTAATGGGACAGCGAGGGAGGGCTCCACACCATATGGGGTCCCTTCTGACTCCTCTGTTGGGCTGAGTGCCTCATGAAGTTCACTGGTTGGTGTAAATAGTGGTGTGTGTTCACTGTCTGCTCAGAGGACTTGAGTTTCTTGGTGCTTAATTTCTTTGTTTTGGGTGATAAATAGTTTATTATTATTATTATTATTTTTTTCAGAGCTGAGGACTGAACCTAGGGCCTTGTGCTTGCTAGACAAGCACTCTACCACTGAGCTAAATCCCCAACTTCAATAGATGATGATGATGATGGTGATGATTTTAATAAGAGTTTAAGAATTGCTTTAGAAGGGACTGGAGAGATGATTCAGAGGTTAAGAGCACTGGCTGTTCTTCCAAAGGTCCTGAGTTCAATTCCCAGCAACCACATGGTGGCTCACAACCGTCTATAGTGATATCTGGTGCCCTTTCCTGGTGTGAGGTGTGTATGTAAGCAGAATACTATATGAATAATAAATAAAATCTAAAAATATTTAAGAATTACTTTAGAAATTGTGCTTTAAGAACCATTAAGAGTGTCAGGTGCAGCCAGGTGTTGGTGCACACCTTTAATCCAGCTCTTTTGCGAGGCAGAGGCAGGTGGATTTCTATGAGTTCAAGGCCAGCTTGGTCTACGGAGTGAGTTCTAGGACAACCAGGGCCGCATACAGAAACTCTGTCTTAAAAAAAAAAAAAGAGAGAGACTGGCTATGGTGACACAAACTTTAATATCAGCACTTGGGAGCCAGAGGCAGGTGGATCACTGTAAGTTTGAGGCCAGCCTGGTCTAAATCCAGGCCAGGACAGCCAAGACTACACAGAGAAACCCCGTCTCAAAAAAAAAAAAAAAAAAAAGGGCCAGGTGTGGTGTCCCCAGGATTACAGACTGCCTCTTCCATGGATTTTGTGGGTCCTCACACTTGCATGGTGATTCAGTAGTTGTAGGGTTAGGGGGGACTAGAAAAGATCTAGCCCCTCCCTCCAAGGTCCCAGTGACAACCCAGAGTTCTCCCTGGGGAATCAATGAGTTTCTGGGGCTTACAGAACATGGTGAGGGGTTACTGATAGGAGCATGGGTGATTCAAAAGCACTGCATTGGAAAGTCTTCATTCAGTATGAAAGATGGCTTCCCTGTAGCAGCAGAGTTTCTTTCCTGTCTTTCCCAGCTTATGTGCTCTAGCCCCTCCCCAAGACCTCGAGGCTATGTGCAGTTATGGCAGAATTGTATACAGGTGGTTGTGTGGGTGGCTTGATACTCAGATGAGGGTCCTGTGGTCCTCCTGTCCCCTTTTCTGTGAGTGAATGTCATCAGGCCCAGCTGTGGTGATCTTTTACAAGCTGGCACAAGAACTCAAGGACGGCGGCTGTCTGGCTTGGAGGACAGTGCTATGCACACAGGGAGGTGCCTTGCCCACTGAGCCCCTCCACATCCTTACTGCCCTGCTCTAGAATGAACCCTTTAGTCACTTACTCAGTGCATCAGGCCTTACTCCTGGACTGCAGTCCTCTAGCCCTTCCTTCTGCTGAGCTCTGCCTAATGGCTCAGGCACAGGCCGCCAGAGCTTCCCTGCACTCAAAGAGTCTCAAATCATTCTCTCTCATCTCCCTCTTCTTTCCCTTCTCCTGTTCTCCAACCCCCCTGTTCTTTCTCTTGCTTTTCTCCCCTCTAAGCCATTTATTGAATGCAGACACACTAGGGTCCCTCCCTATTTTTTCTTGCAGGCTTTGTCTTGCATAAGTGATGTCTCTGTGAACAGTGTGATTTTGCTATCCGAGGGCTATGTATTGATTACCTGTCCCGCCTGGGGCAATCTTTTAAGGTTAAAGTGGCTCTAGGGACCGGGGTCGTATCTATGACACCCCTAGTGGTGTGCCTGTGGAATTTGAACTCTTATACTTAACCTGTCCAGCCCAGGGTATGTCTGAGTGATGGGGCAGTGGTTTGTTTTTTCAGCAAAAACTGGATGCTGAGTTTCAGAAGAGACTAGAAAAGAATAAAACTGCTGCAGAGGAACAGACTGCAAAGCGCCGGAAAAAGCGGTAAGAGCTTGAGCTTTACCCTGGTGGTCGTTGAGGCCTGCAGGCTGGAAATGAGAAAAGGGATAGTGGATAATGAACCAAGTCCTTGTAGGCCAAAGTTTACTAACAGCCACTATTAGGGTGAAAACCTGTCGTCCCAGCTACTAGGTAGGCCAAGGCAGGTGGATTGTTTGACCAGGAGCCCAAGACCAGCCTGAGGCAAATGACAAGACCCTGTCACAAGAAACAACTGCAAAGCAAAAGACTTGGTGACATGGCTTAGCAGGTAGCTCTGAAGTTCAATCCCCAGCACCTGCATGGTGGTTTTTAAAAATCATCCTCAAGTTGAGTGTAGATCTGAGTTCAAGGACAGCCTGGTCTACAGAGTTTGGTCCAGGACAGCCAGGGCTACACAGAGAAACCCTATCTCAAAAACAAACAAAAAATTAAAATAAAGGTGTCTTTCGACTTCCACACAAGTGCCAGTCTCACACACACATCATACATACCACCCCACACAACAGATGTGTAAATAAAAGGCTCAGTGGCAAATAGCTCCCACTGCTCTTCCAGAGGCCTGGGGTTCAGTGCCCACACCCATGATCGTGGGCAGCTCATAACCACCTGTCACTCTAGCTGCAGAGGCTCTGAGGGTATCAGAAAGAGGGTTCTTCTGGTCTCCATGGACACTGCATTATGTGCACATACCCACATTCGGGCACATAATTAAAAAGTAAAATAAGTCTTTAGAAAAGAAACTCTAAACAGGTAACAAAAGGTTTTAACCTGCAGTGGCTATGGGTAGGCAAGCCCCAAGATGAGGAGCACTCTGAGGAGTGTTTTCTTGTAATACCCTGGAAGCCACTTGGCCCTTGTATTCCTTCAGCCTGTTACAGAGCTCCGAAAGGTAGCAGCCGGAACTTTGGTGACCATGTGGGTTTCTGTGTCTCCCCTCACTCTGCTGTTTGTGTTTGCCTTTTGAGACAGTCTTGCTGTGAAGCTTAGGCTGGCCTTCAACACTTGATCCTCCCTGCCTCAATTTTTCTGCATTTGAACATTGGATTTATGAAATTCTTCTAATGAAATTCCTGTGTGACTTTTTTTCCCCCAAGAGGATGGTGTGAGTGTCAGTGTGTATGTACTTGTGCACTTCTGTATACACAGAAGCTAAAGGAGGGCATTGGATTCCTTGGAGCTGCAGTTACTGGTGTTTGCAGGATTCTTGATGTGTTGCATGGGTTCTGGGATCTGAACTCTGGTCTTCATGATTAATCAGCAAACACTCTGGGCTGCTGGGCCAGTTCTTTAGCCACTTGTTTATTTTTTTTGAGAAAGGGTTTCACTATGTATCCCAAACTGGCCTTGAACTCTTAATTTTTCTGCTTTATCCTCACCAAATGCTGGGAATGTAGATATAAACCACCACACTTGGTCTACTTTTCAGAGTTTGATCTTGACTTACTTCAGTGAAAACAATTGCTAATGATAGGTTAGCAGAATCACTTTTTTAAAAGGTTTTTGTTGTTGTTGTTTTGGGTTTTTTGTTTGCTTTGGCTTTTTGAGACAGGCCTTGGCCTTGGCTGTCCAAGACTTGCTTTGTAGACCAGTCTAGCCTCGAACTCACAGCAATTCCCCTGCCTCTGCCTCCCTGAGTGCTGGTATTTTAAAGTGCATGTATATCTGTATGGTTTGTGCATGTGGATATGAATGCTGGGAACTGAGGATCTTCTGACTGTGGGGCATCTCTCTGGCCCCCATTAGCCCCCGCTACTGTAACGTGTCATTATGAAGATGGCATAAATAGATGTACCACTGAGATGACCACTCTGTATGTCTTCCATGTATAGCCAGAAGCTAAAGGAGAAGAAGTTACTGGCAAAGAAGATGAAACTTGAACAGAAGCAGCAGAAGGAAGGTGAGCTATGTCCATAGTCCTCTCACTGCCTGCCAGTAACTGTCACTGAGGTGACAGTAACCTGTAGCTGTGGAGACTCGTTAACTGCATATGTCAAAAAGCCGCCAGGATGAGCCAGGCATGATGGCACACGCCTTTAATCCCAGCACTCGTGAAGCATAGGCAGGTGGATCTGTGAGTTTAAGGCCAGCCTGGTCTACAGAGTAAATTCAGGATAGCCAGGGCTGTGTAGACAGACCCTGTCTCGGAAAAAAAAAAAAAGAAAAAAAGCCAGACTGCAGACTGGCTTAAGCAGAACGCAGAGCTGCTGCCACACAGTAGGCTGGTGGGGAGCTGAATGGGTGCCTGGCTACCAGCGTTGCCCCATGCCCCATGTCCCGGTGCTCGCACTGCCTGTGCTCCTCAGGTGTGTCCAGTGTCTTCCACTTGCTCTCCGCCTTGCTGCTTTCCTTTTTCTAGGAGGAAGGATTGAAGGGTTATCCCAGCCTTTGGAGCAGAAACCGTTGGTTATGTATGCTTCACATAAACACACGTGTCTGGGCATGTGCGCATATGCCCATGGATGACAGGACAATGTCAGGTTCCTCTTTAAGTTGCTCTCCGCCTTAGGTTTTGTGACAGTCTCTCACTGACTTGGCGAGGCTGGCTAGTTAGCAAGCCCATAGAGCCTCTTGTCTCCTCCATAGAGCTGGGATTGCAAGTACGTGCTGCCATGCCTGCTTTTCCCGTTGGTGCTGAGGAGCCAAGCACAGGTCCTTATGCTATCAAGGCAAGTGCTTTTGCTGACAGATCCCTCTCCTAATCCTCTTGTTTTTTAGTTTCTGAGACAGACTCCATGTAGCTAGCCTGGCTCAGCCTCACTATAGCCAAGGCTACTTCTGAACTGCTCCTGCAGGCTCCACCTCCTGAGCGCAAGCACTGGTTCTTTCCTTCTACCATGTGAGTTCCAGGGATCAGACTTGATCAAGGCTTGACGGCCAGAGCCCTCACTATTGAGCCTTCCTACCAGGCCTATCAGTTTGGTTTTGGTTTTGTTTCATCGTTTGTTGCGTTTTTGTGTTTGGTGTCGAGTCTCATGTAGCCCAGGCTGGCCTTGCACTCTTGACCCTTCTGCCTTACCTCCCAAGTTGTGTGATTACAGACGTGCACTGTATGTCCAGCTTGTGTTTCTAGTTCCCTGCCGTTTCGCAGACCATTTGCTGCTCTGGGGACTCCTGCACACAGGCTGCTTTCACAGTCGGCTTAGCATGTGGGCGCGTCCCTCCATAGATGTTTCTTCACTCTTGCATGTATTTTGTCAAACTGGATGGCAATTTTTCTTTGTTTCTGTTCATTTGGGTAGTTCCCAATCATCCACCTACAGGCTGTCTTTCTCCATAATGTCTCCATTTTGTGGTTGATCACATCTTGTGAATTTTTTTTAGTGACATGCGTTATAGGGACGCTCTAAAAGCTTCCATTAGATTCTAACTTATGCTTTCCACTTCTTCCCTGCAATTTCTACCTTCCCGTTCTTTTGGGGGGAAGTAGGGAGGTGTTGAGACAGGGTTTCTTGTGTAGCCCTGGCTGTCCTGGAAATAGTTCTGTTGACCAGGCTGGCCTTAAATTCACAGAAAGCTGCCTGCTGCTGCCTCCCGAGTGCTGGGCTTAGCGGCATGTGTTATCACCACCCAGCTCATTTTTAAAAATATCTTTTTGTTTCTGTTTTATTTTTAAGACAGGATCTCTATGTAGCCCCAGTTTTCCTGGAACTCATTATATACACCAAGGTGGCTTTGAGCTCACAGACCCACCTGAGTGCTAGGGTTAAAGGAGTGTGCCAGCGCCACCATGCCTCACTGCCTTCCCGTTCATTCCAAGACTAGGCCACTCTTCCATTCTGGAAAGTTTAAACCAGGCGCTGTCTTAGTTTGCTGTAGTGTGATAAAGCACCATGGCCAGAAGCAGCTTGGGTTTACTTCAGCTCACAGCTGTGCTCCAGCAAGAAGGGAAGTCAGGGCTGGAACGCAAGCAGGGAACCAGTGCAGAGGCCACAGAGGAGTGCTTCCTACTGTCTTCTCCGTAGCTTGCTCAGCCTCTTTCTTACACACCCAGGACTTCCTGCCCAGAGTGACAGTGCTCATCAGTCATTAACAAAGAAAATGCCCACAGACCTGCCTGCAAGCCAATCTAACGGAGGCATTTTCTCAGTTGAAGTTCCCTCTTCCTGGATGGCCCTGACCTGTGTCAGGATGACAAAAACAGCACAGCAGCTTAGTTCCAGTGCCTAGTCTGTCTGGGCCTTGATTTTTGTTAATTGCCTTATACCAGTTGAGCTCTCTGGCTCTTCTGATGCCAACTTATTTTCTAGTGTATCCTGGGCTTTTTGAATGGCATCTCGTAAGGCTGTGCTCTTGTTTCTGTTTTTAGTGGTCATTAGCTTGGCTGTGTGCAACAAACAGGTTCTGGCCCTCCTGTGAGCTGTGGTTCTGCCTCCAAGTTACTATGTGCTCTCCAGGGACGACTGAAGAGTGCCACTCAGTGATCAGTCCAGGGCAGCTGTTCTGAGTCCAGCAGCAAAGAGAAGGGCCCGCCTCAGTGTTAGAGCTGCATAGTCAGGGCAGCATGGGCACTAATGGCCTTCATCTCGGCAGAACTGTGAAATGCTGGGAAGAGAAAAGGTTCCTTGTTGTTGCTATGTGCTAGTGAGGGTCTTTCTCTGAACACAGTGGGCCTTGAATTGTGTAGCACAGGGCTATTTTGCTTTTATTTATTCTGATATGTGTATGTACTCACAAGCCACATGTGGAGGTTAGGGCACAGCTTTCAGGAGTTGGTTCTTGCCTTCTGCCTTGCTTCTCTTTCTGCCTCTGCACAGCACCAAGGCTGCTTGAAACAGGTTTAAAGCTGGGTGTACCCCAAGGCCAGCATGGACTACATTAAGACCCTGTGAGCGGCATAGACCAAAGTGAGAGAATAGCTCCATTTGTGTGTTCTACCTGTGCAGTTCTCAGAGCACCAGATTTATAGACACAGTAATGGTTGCACAGATGTAGGACACACGATGGAAAGTGTTTATCGCTTCATTGCAGTTTGGGAAGATGATTGGTCCTCAACATGGTTATGATGACAGTGGAACAGTATTAAGAAAGTACTTGGGCCAGACATGGTAGCACACACATTAATCTCAGCACTAAGGAGGCAACGGCAGGCCCACCTCTGTAAGTTCAAGTCCAGCCTGGTCTACATAGTAAGTTTCAGACCAGCCAGAGGTATATAGTGAGACCTAGCATCACAAAAAAAAAAAAAAAAGATAAACAAAACTTGGGCTGGCCATGATTTCACATGTCTTTAACTCCAGCACTTAGGCTGGAAAAGTGAGCAAGCAAATCTCTGGCTAGCTAAAGCTACATAGAAAGTCCTTGTCTCACTGGGAGGTGGTGATGCATGCATTTAATCCCAGCACTCTGGAGGCAGAGGCAGGTGGATCTCTGTGAGTTCCAGGACAGCCAGGGCTACACAGAAAAACCCTCTCTTGGGTTGGGGGCAACCTTGTCTCAAAAAAAAGAGAAATGTGCTTGAGCTAGGGGTGTAGGTCAGTTGCTAGAGTGCTTGCCCAACATGCAAGGAGCCTGGCTTCCATCCCCAGCACTGCATAAAAACTAGGCTTGGATATGGGCATCCAGTCTCAGCACTCAGGAGGTGACTGCAGGAGGGTCAGAGCTTAAAGTTATCCTGAGAAGTACACTGAACAAACACTGTCATTGGGACAGCACGTGGACCACCTGCGCATATCCAAATACTTGGTTGTGTGCGCTTTCTGTTAGGAGCAGAAGTCAGTCTGCTGCTTGTCGGCAGTGCCGCATGCCTTTCTCCTCGCCTTTTCTGACTATTTTCCATTTTGTGAAAGAGTAGAGATTTTCCAGTTTCCTGGTTGAAATGAATAGAACATAAAATGGAGTGCCCGGTGTGCCACAAGGTGGCCCCAGCACACTCTGGGACCCCTGCTGAACTTCTTTGGTTCTTCTTAAAGAGAAGGTTGGGGGCACGGAAGGGCACCAGCCTAAGGCTGTGTTCAGTGCTGGGTAGTGACTCAGTCAGCATCCTGCAGCGTGGGACTTGAGTGTGAGTGAAAGCCAGTTTGTATCCTTCGGAGTCCCTGAGCTCACCAGTGATGTGTCTGAACCACTGTTTTGCTTCCTTAACACAGCTGCCTTCCAAGGGAACCTGGGGTGACCTTAAGGCTCTGTACTGGGCACAGCTAGAGCTCTCTGCCAGCCTCAGTGCTGGCTGCACCCTGCGCTGGGTTTCTCTTGTCTGGAGGATTCAGCTGCTGGCTAGCACATCAGAAGCAGGCATCTCCTCTTGATCATTACATTAAAATATCTCTTGGCGTTGCCAGATGTCCCGTAATCAGAAGGGCACAGAATTCCCTTTGAGTTAGAGGTGCTCTAGAGGCGCCTAGTGTGTGCTTTGGACCAACATTCTGAGCCACAGGTGTAAATGTAGTGGATTGTTCTTCGTGTCCTGTGATCATGAAGCCACTGTATCCTGGCATGGGAATCTTTAAAGTGGAGTGGATAGTGACCAGTTGATAGTGACCCGTAACCCTTACTGAAAATAGTAGCCAACATGCCGCTGCTCTTTCCTTGCTTTCAGTTTTTCATACATGTGCCCTGTTGATGTTAGCACCACAATAATTTCACACCCACAGCCTTGAGTCACAGGCAGTTCCCCATGACCTTGCAATTCCTTAGTACTGGGGGCGGGGGCTGTTTTGCTCTGGTTTGGGTTAGGGTTTGTTTCATTTTGTTTTGTTTGTTTCCTGTCTGATCCATCTGAGAAAAAACAAAAGCCAAAACCTTGTCATCCTCAGTTGCAGCCAGTGGTAAACTGAAGAAAATCTCTGGAACTGGAGTGCAAGAGCACCCAGCGCTCCGAACTACGCCGTATCTCCAGCCCCGTTACATGGGTTTTTCTAATGCGTAGTATCATGAATACACCGAGAAATTATACAAAGTAGTTTCAATGCCCTAAAAAGTCCCTAGTGAGTCAGCTGGGGCCCCTGTGCTGAGGCTTTCCCCAACCTCTTTCCAGCCAGCTCCCACCCACACCCATGCTCCCAGGACAAAGGAGGGACTGGGGACAAGTTGTCTGTGCTGTTCTCTGGGCCAGCGTAGCTGTGCCGTAGTGCTAGCAGCAGGGTTAGAATATTTAGAAGCTGAAGAGTTGCCCATAGGGTATCAGAAGCAGGTCCCTAGGCCATGTTTGAGGAAAGCTGGGAGGCCAGCATTGGTGTGTGGGCACAGCCCTTTGCTTCATGGGCTTTTGTTGGTACATGGTTTAGAAGATGGTCTTGCCATCTGCAGTGAGAACTTGAGGCTTAGGCAGAGGAGGTTGGCAGCCCAGTGGGAGCTGTGAAACACCTGGTATCTTTCCTGGTGCCCAGTGTAGGTGTGCTGTCGATGGTGGGGACCATGCACTCATCAGGCCTGGTGTGTGGGTGTTGGGTTCTGAGGGGCACAGCCAGGTCTTTTGGGTCAGGCTGGGGTGACCTGAGAGCAGTACATTTTGCTTTTGTGGCAGGTCTTCCAAACAGTAGCGTGGGCACTGGTGGGCACAAAGGCCACCCTTGGCTCCTGTCTGCTTCTGCCCAGAAAGAAGTATGCCCTCAGGTCTCCACCCTCTTTTTGAGACAGGGCTTACTGCCCAGGCTGGCCTCAAACTCACTATGTAGCTAAGGGTAACCCTGAACTTTTTCTCATCCTGCCTCCATTTTGAAAGTGCTGGGATTATAGGTAAAGTGTCTATACCTCTTCCTCATTTAGAATCCCCTCAACTCTCTGTCCAATCTGTCTGCTTATGATTTGAATGTTTTGTGCTTACAGAACCCAGTCAGTGCCAGGAACAGCATGCCAGCAGCTCCGAGGAAGCATCTGGAACAGAGGAGGAGGAAGAGGAGCTCAACATCATCATGGGCCGATGAGTAGTTTGAGCAGTCAGGAACCCAGCTCATTCTGTGACCAGCCTCAGAAAGGAAAAGAGCCTGTGGCCCAGCTGCCAGACTGGCTGTGTTGGGAGAAGGCAGGAGCCTGCCTGCCTGGAGAGCAGAGGGACCATCCTAGACGTTTGCAGATTGCCTGCTGTGTCCTGCCCTCTTGCTGAAGGGAAATGCCTCCCTTTCCCCTGATGCCTGTTCCCTTCTGCTTGAACACCAATGAGCTCTAGGCTAATTTCTGTGAAGAGAATATTTATTTAGTAAAGAGCAGAAAACTTAGAGGTTTTGTCCACATGTGCAAGATGTTAATTACCAAAGCCTCAGAGAAGCGATGAAATGACATAGAGACTGGGATTTGGCAGGTCCTCTCCTGCAGTCATCCTTCCAGACCTACCCAGGCATATGGATTTGGCTCTGGGAAAGGCCTGCACTTTGGGTGCCCAGCCCTGTTCCTTTATGGAACAGAAGCTGAAGAGCTGTACCTGCCCAGCAGTTTCCAGGACAAGTAGGAAACAACAGGGCCTGCAGTAAGGGGCTGGGCAGAAGGAGAGAGGCTCCAAGAGAACAACAGGTGACGAAAGCAGGAGTGTCCCAGAGAGACCTGGGAGATGGAGACAGGTATTAGCCAAAAGCTTTTCTCTCTTTAAGTCAGAGAGGGGCTGGAGAGCTCTGGAAAACCCTGCTGCATAGGGTTGAAGGCAGCCAGTCCTCCCTCTGAGTGACTGTGGTCAGACCTGCTGTGTGGACTGGCCCAGAGCACAGCCAACACCTGCAGAGTATGGAGGACCGGGCATCATGCCAGGTTGAAGGGAGGTGATCCAGGTCTGCCTGGGTCCTCAGAGCCATCAGGCCATTTCCGGTAGGGCCCTGGCTGGTGTCTGGAGTGTGTCTAGCTCCCAGGGGTACCATGCCTTTTAGGGATGCTGGTAGCATTTTGAGTGAAAGGAAAGCTAAGAATATCTACACTTTTTAATTGGTTGGTGTCTGACAGCTCATACATGTTTGCAGTGTGTTCTGATCATGTTTACTCCCATTCTCTTACCTGTCCCCCACTGAGGTCTTTTCCCAACAGAGTCCCCCTCCTGCTTTCACGTCTTGTTTCTGGCACAGCACACTAGGTTTTATTAGGGTTGACTGACTGAGCTTGGATGGTGGGTTATTTACCAAAACATGGTAACCTTCCCGGTGGCTATACCACTGATGGAAATGACTCCCTCTCTCCTTCTGTAGCACAGATTTCCTGGGCCCACTCTGAGCCATGTGATATATGTGATAACCTCCGCCTCTGTAAGCAGTTTGAGGCACATGAGACCTTCACGTCAGGACTGGCCTTGTGGTTTCCTGACTTTACCCAGCTGTGTCAAGGTTCTTGCTTTGAACCTGCAGCCTAGACCTCATGAGCTTTTGCTCTTGCTGGATGAGGGCTGCTGAGGAGCAGGGCTAGGCTAAAAGACTTAACTTCTGCTACCTCAGAGTTGGGAGCAAGTCCCTTCCTGCCTCTTCCGGTTTGCCTGGGCTAGCACTGCACTTGGCACTTCCGTCCGGCATCTTGGGAATGACTAAAGAGAAGGACTCCAGGCTGACCGCTGACATTGAGGAGGAAGCATCTGGGAGAACATTCTGGCTAAGGGGTTATCAGTACTCAGGGTGGCTGACTTGCTCTATTTTCACACTGTTAATTTATTTCGGGAAACAATGCAGTTAGGTGATGTCACTGAGGTGGCTGGGTGGTGCTGCCAGCCACCCCTGAAGCCACAATGGAGGATCATGCTGTTGTATGCCCGCTGAGGACTCACGGGTGGAGAGAGCCCTGGAGGTGAACCCCAAGCCCTATATAGCCTAACTGTCTCAGAGCGCCTCAAGAGTGTGGCCATTTCACCCCAATACGCCCAGTCTCTCCTCACCTCGAAAGCCAAGCTCGCTTGTCCTGGGCTCTTCGGGAAGAACAGACGTCATCTCTGAGGACCCCTGATTTACCTGCACAGTTTGCCTTTTATTCACTCTCAGTAGACACATGCTGAGCACTTTGTGTGACAGCCTGGTCATTTAGAGTAGAATGTTCTTTACTCTTGTGTTAGATTGCTCATGGAGTTTTCCAAGTAAGGTTTCTATTGTTGCAAGTGGCGGGGCTAGGGTTGAACTAGCCGTGTGACTTAGACAGTCATGGATGTGCTGTCCTGGAGAGAGCTTGCTGGTAGCCTCACTTCAGCAGGGGAGGGAGCCTGGTACTTGCTGGGCTGAAGATTAGATATGGTCCTCTTTCATGCTGCCTGAGTGAGTGATGACTGTTTCATAAAAGTGATGGCGTCTTTTTTGTGTGATGGTGCACGGTTCGTGCACCTGTGTGCACACACCAGAGGCCAAAGGGCATCACTATTATGCTACACCTTACTCCTCGAGACAGGGTTGAGACAGGCCTGGAATGAAGCTGGTGGCTGTCAGGCCAGCAGGGTTACAGGCATGCATGCCTAGCTTTTCAATGGGTGTTGGGGATTTGAACTCAAGGCCTCATGCTTGCACAGCAAGCACTCTTACTCATTGAGTCATCTCAGCCCTCATAAAATAGAATTGAGTGAGGGGCTGGAGGGATGGCTCAGCAGTTAAGAGTAGTTACTACTCTTGCACAAGACCTCTGGTTTCCAACAGGGCAGCTCACAATCCTCTGTAACTCCAGTTCTTGAGAATCCTCTTCTGACCTTCGTGGGCACTAGGCATGCACATACATGCATACATACTTGCAGGCAGACAGACAAATACACAAAATCTTAAATTGAGGTGAGGAGAGCTGGCCCTCATTTTTCATAGATTCCATATTTGTGAATTATCTGTTCAGTAAAATTTGTAATCCACAAATCCATACTTGTGTTTTTACAGTCATTTGCAGGCACAATGTCAACACGTTGCCAGCTGGGGTTGAAGGAGTCAGCCCCATTGTTTCAGCTCATACATGAGGCGCCCTTCCCATGGTCTGCCTAGTGGCTGGTGCTCTGTGTCTTTTGGTTCTCTTGGCGACACTGCTGTTTGAAATATCCTCCAGGCCTTGTACTAGCATGCTGTGTAGTCTTCCTGAGAGCAGGAAGTAAGGGACGTGACTGGTGGGGGAAATGTGTGTGATCCGATTCCCTCGGCATGTTTTCTATTAGCCTCGTGTTAATGAGTTAATGGTAGGAGGTGAGGAAGGGGTGGTTAAAAGGCTGAGCTGGTAGTGCTGAGCCTGACACTCTGATTCCTGGAACCCACATGGTGGAAGGAGAAAACTAACTCCGAAAGTTGTTCTCTGACCTCCACCTACCTGCTGTGTCGTGTGTACACACAAATAAATCAATTTTATTCACTCATTCATTTCTTTACTCATCTGTTTAGTTGGTTTTTTGAGGAAGAGTTTCTCTGTACAACAGCTCTGGAGGGGGGGGGGGGCTGGAACTCACTATGTAGAATAGGCTGGCCTTGAACTCACAGAGATCTGCCTGTCTCCAGAGTGTTGGGATTAAAGGCATGCACCACAAATAAGTGTGATTTTAAAAGTAAGTAAACAGCCTTCAAACGACCACACTCACCAAGTAGTGTACTGTGTCAGCCAGCTTTTGGAAATGCGGTTGGAGGCTTGGAAGACTCAACCCGAATGGTTCAGTCCTCAGGAATGCAGCGTTCTCCCAGGTTCCAGTGAGTCCTGAATGTCGGCCCTGCCTGCTTATGTGTGCTCATTATCATTAACAATGAGTATATAAGGATCTCCCGTTTCCCCCTTGCCTTGCATCTGCGGTTCCCACAGCTCAGGGCCACAGCCCAGCCCAGTCTCTACCTCTGACTTTACCTGGGTAGTTTTGGTGCATCTATCCCTGAGACCTTCAGTGTGATCTGCCCTTCCCAGCAGCCATCCCTTCAAGTGTGGAGAGCACAGAAGTCTTCTGCTTCCCGTGCTTTTCACGAGCCCACTCCAGCTGGGCATGGTATGAACATATGGGTATGAACATGTTTTCTGCTTCAGCCAGCAGGTGAAATAGCAAGGCCCTGTCTCCATGACACCCTGTGGCTGTCCCTGTATTTTCTCTTCAGGCCTAACTCCCAGAGTCCTGGCTTTCACCCTGAACAGTACATGTCAGCTTGACACAATGACATACCTGGGAAGAAGCAGGATTGTCTGTCAGGTCGGCCTGGGGATATAGCTGTGTTGCATTTTCTTGACGTGGAGGGCCTAGTCCGAGCCGGTAATGCCATCCCTTGGGCAAGTGAGCCTGGGCTGTGTAAGAAAAGTAGGCAAAAAGCCTTTTGAGCAGGACCCTTCCATGGTCTGCTTCGGTCTGCCTGCCTTCTCTTGGTGGCAGACTATGAGGTGCAAGGCAAATGGACCCCTCCTCGCTTTTGGTTAGTGTTTGATCACAGCAACAGAGAAACAAGGACACACCCCCTCACCTCATCCCATGTCAGTGTCCTATGGGATCTTCCTTGGCAAGCTGGCCCTTGGTGACCTTGTGAACAAGTCATGCTCAATCAGCATTCCTGACAGTGCCTGCCTGCCTCCTGTCTTGTCTACCTTGCTCAAGCCCCTGAGCGTTGGGTGACCCAGCAGTCCTCTGTCCACACCAGGCAGGCCCCGGGAGAGCCGGTCTTGTCTGAGCGTTGGGTCTCACCCACTAAGAGGACCCATACACCTGTGTTCCATGATCACGTAATGGCTTCCCAGGGCTGTATGGCAGATACCTTAGGACTAGTGTAAAGAGAAGGAATCTCAGCTTGGGAACGTTCTTCCCCACTTTCCATGGAAGTAAGCTGCACCACCATGCACACACCAGCATGGAAGTCAGGGTCACTTTGGCCCGTTTTTTTGTTTTGTTTCCCCAAGACAGGGTTTCTTTGTGTAGCCTTGGCTGTCCTGCATTCACTTTGTAGACCAGGCTGGCCTCAAACTCACAGAGCTCTGCCTGCCTCTACCTCCTGTGTGCTGGGATTACAGTTGTGAACCACCATGCCTGGCTACTTCTGGCCCATTTCTTAACCATCCCTACACCTGGTCCTGAACACAGGCACTTCTAACAGCCAGTCACATCCCAGCCACAGTCAAGAGCAGAATGTGAATGCGTGCTTGCTCACTTGTGCTGAGCTCAGGGCCCCTTTCCTAGGGGATGGTGCTATCCACAGTGGGCTAGGTCTCCCCACTGGAGAAATGGCTCAACAACTAAGAACACTGACTATTCTTCCAGAAGCCCTGGGCTCAATTTTCAGCACCTACATGTTGGCTCACAACTATCTGTGACTCTAGTTCCAGGGAATCTGACATCTTCTGGTGTCTGAGACATAGCACACACATGATGCACAGACATACATTCAGGCAAACACTAATAATGCATTGTGGTTTGAACAAGAAAGACCCCATAGGCTCATACCTTTGAATGTTTGGTTCTCAGTTGTGGGCTAGTTAGGAAGGATTAAGAGGTGTAGCCTTAGCTGGGCTGTGGTGGTGCACACCTTTAATCCCAGCACTCAGGAGGCAGAGGCAGGCGGTCAGCATGGTCTACACAAAGAGAGTTCCAGGATAGCCAGGGCTACACAGAGAAATTGAGTCTCAAGGAACAAGTGAGGTGTGGTCTTGTGAAAGAGCTCTGTCGTGGAGGGTGGGTCTCTGCTCTCTCTGCTCCCATCTTGTAGATGAAATGTACTGCCCCAGCACCATGCCTGCCTGCCTGCCACCATGCTTCTTCATGATGGCCTTGGACTAGCCTTCTAAAACCTTATGCAAGCTCCCAAGTAAATACTTTCTTGTATAAGTTGCCTTGGTCATGGTGTCTCTTCACAGCAATAGAACAGAACCTAAGCACACATTAAAAAATAAATAAACATTTAAATAAGACAGTTTCCCACATATGTACCCACAGGACAACCCAAAATAGACAGTCCCTCGTTGAGATTTTCCTGAGTCTAAGTCTAAAAAACTTTTTAAAAGTTTTTTCTTAGTATATGTACATTTTCCACGAATGCATATGTGTGTACTACATGCCCTGGTGTCCATGGAACCAGAAGAGGGCATTTGGTCTACTGGAACTGGAGTTACAGATGGTTGTGAGCCACCATGTGGGTGTTGGGAACAGAACTCGGATCTTCTGGAAGAACAGCAAGTGTTCTTAACCACCAAGCCATCTCTCCAGCCCTAACAATTAAAACAAAAAAGAATGGACTTGGAGAGCCGAGCCTGCAGGACCAGGGACTTGGCTGCTTCCCAAGGAAGCACAGAAGGAGGCTGTGCGGAAACTGCTTTCCCTCCTGGCCCAAGAACCAAGCAGGCTTTCCGCCCCCCCACCCCCACCTCTTGGAACTTAATTTCTGTTTACTCTCAGGCATCCTCCACTAAAGTGAGCTGTAATTACCATATATTAGCATGTATTTCTATAAAGAGAACACTCTTAGAAATCCACCTGGAAGGAGTCCAGAGAGGCCCTTTTCAGCTTCCTCGTTCCATAGGATGTAGTAAATGTTTACAGAAAGCCAAGCAAGTGCTCAACCTGGGATGCCAGAGCCAATGAGAGACTGGGGTACGGTGGAGACCATATGTTACAAACTTTGGGGTCTCTCGAGGGGATCTTTCACCATGGAGTATGGACAGGAAGGAGGTTAGAAGGAAGGCCCTGGCAGTGAGGCCTGCAGAGGGGTCAGCATCCTGACCTAGAGGCAGATGGGGGCAGGGGACATGGGGAGAGTCCAATGACAGAAGGATTGAGCTGGCCAGGGAGGATACGAGAGTCCAGTATATAAAATAGATTGTAATGGCTGGCCAGATGACCCAGTGGTTATGAGTGATTTCTGCTTTTGCAGAGGACAGAGTTTGAATCTCAGCGCCCACATCAGGCAGCTTACAACCACCTGTAATTCCAGTCCCAGGGGACCCAACTTCCTCTTCTGGCTTTTGCAGGCATCCTTACACACACTCTCTCTCTCTCTGTGTTTCTCTCTCTCTTAAAAATAAATCAGCCAAGGGTCTGAGGGTGTGACTTATTTGATAGAACCCTTGCCTACACAAAGCCCTGGGTTCCATCCTCAGCACCACATAAACCAGTGGAGTGGAGGGGAGGGTCAGGAATTCAAAGCCATCCTTTAACTCCACAGAAAGTTTGAGGCTAGCCTGGGCTACATGAGAGAACCTGTCTCAAAATTAAAAAAAAAAAAAGGCCATGTGTCATCACTGAGATACCTTCCCATTTAAAACACTCTGTGGATGGACTGTCAAGGGTAGAGGAGGAAGAAGTGAGGTGGGGAAAGGTGAAGGTGAAAGGCCAACAAGAAGCCCTAAGAAAGGGAGGCAGAGAAGAGCAGGATGGGTCTCAGTAGGACCCAGGAAGAGGATTGGCAAACTGTAAAGTGAACAAGAAAGGTCAGGGTAAGCAATATGATTCACCTCCCATCACCAGCCAAACAGTTTACCCCTCTCCCAACCTAAATCTTAAACTAATAGCATTATGAGGGTGAGAAGTTAATCCACCTATGTGTTCAGGGGTGGGGCCTTTCGGAAATGATTAGGTCATTAGGGTGGGCCGCTGTGATTGAACCCTGGTGGCTCTATAGAGAGAGACCACAGAATAATGGGTACATACCCCACCATACAAGGCAGTCCAGGGGGCCTCCCACCATGCTGCTAGAACCTCTGCCTGTGCAAGTGTAAGCCAAAATAAACTTCTTGTCTTTATAACGTGGCCTCGGGCATTTTGTTAAACTGCAGAAGTCTGACTAATGTGTTAGTATGTTTGATATTAAGTTTCTACAGTGGACTGTGGGGGATACAGGTAGGCCATGAGTGACAAGCCAAGGGGACAAGTGAGGAGCCAGTGGGCTGGACATGTAGACGACACAAACTGTGAGACCATGCTGTATGATAAGACTTGGGGCTCCTAGAAAAGCAAGCAACAGGGCTCATTGATTAAGGGAAGGTAAGCTCTACACCTTCATTATTTGTGCCCAAGAATTTTGTTCAAGGACTGGCTAAGGCACTACAGAAAGAGCCAGGGCCAGCAAGATGGCTGAGTAGCTAAAAGCACTCACTGCCACGCCTGACAACCTGAGTTCAATCCACACGGTGGAGAGAGAGAACGACTCCCACCTCCAACCTTCACATGTGTGTTGTGAAGCACATCACCACCCCCACTAAATAAGTAAAACGTAATTAAAAAAATTTAAGGAAAGGGAGTAACTTTTAACCAACTTCAGGCAGACAGCCCAGATAGCAATACAATGCCCTGAAAAGTAACCTTGCATCGGACCTGAACTCGTTTCCTTCTGTGTAACCCCAGTCAGCTCCCTGGGACCTAAAGGGGGCACCTCCAACTGCAGGTCCCTCCTTTGATGACACACGGCTTGCTTCATTCTAAGGACAAAGCGAGCCAAAAAACACTAAGTGCCTTTGCTGGTATTTGGTTAGCAAAGTGGCTCCTAAGAAGACTGGTAATTACAGTTGGCATTTCATTTTTGCCCAGGCATGCCAGATAATTGTGCTGGCGGTGCAGGAGCCTCACTGCCTGGTGCTGGGAAGTCGTACTCCAAAGCCTTCCTAATAACCGCAAAAGGCAAAATACCCTCGTTGAAAGCGTGTCATCCGTGATGCAACGGCTGGAGTTTACCAAGTGTCTCCTTCCTGTTTTCATTTACTCCAGCTTCAGGGTAACAAGCCTCCCGGCAGCTGCCTTGAGAGAACGTGGCTCCCTCAGGCTCAGGCCCTTCTGCAAACACAGGTGAAGATCCTGTGAGGCCACACTGCCAGGTGGGTCAGCACTGGAGAGGATGAGTTGGCTTCACCTGTCCTAATGGGACTGGAGTCAAAACTGATGTCAGCAACATCTTTATGCTCCCGGTTGTCAGGAAACTTGAGCACGGGTGGAATTTTTCCTTCCTTTGGGTAAATGTGTCACAGTCCAATGCTATTGCGAAAGATGGAAAAATCCTATATAGAGCGCGCAGCGGCCGCCTACTAGGCAAACGGGAAGCACTCTGAGGGGCTGTGAGGCACCCACTGCGGCGCTGAGGCGAACCCCTTGTTTTTCAGAGTTACTTAATGTGTACTTCCTGCAGAGCCCGTTCCTGTTTGAGTTTCTCGGTTGTAAAACCCCAGAGTTCACCAGAAAGGGCAGAAGGGTGGCTGCAGCAGGGAGTGGAAGGGCGTGGCGCCACCCCTACCCCATAGTGTCCAAACGACCCTCTTCTGACTTCCATGAAGTGCTCAGAGCTCAGCAATTAGTGAGTGTTCTTTGCGCTCTGGTGTGAGGCACTATTTGCTGGGACCAAGAGCCACCCACTTGACCACAGTAGCTCTGTGTAAGGTGTCACTGCACAACCTGGGCAAACCAGGATGTGGCTGGCCAGGCTGAGCCTTTCTTGCACCTCTCTTCCCACCCTGCAACGCTCACGCCCTGTCCCCACCTCTCCACGCTGTGAAGACACAGATGCTGGTGGGCATCACCGTGCTGGGAACGGCGCTCTCCCACGCTCTGGCCCACCCATCTGGACCCTACGGGGACTGCAAGCACTTTGCCGGGACGAAGACCCCGTAGATCTTGTGAGAGGGGTAGGTCCCCACCCAGCTCTTTCAGGTCACGTGGTCTGCGGCGGGCCCCACGGATGGGTCACGTGACGGCGGCGCAGGGTTGCCTAGGCAGCCGCTGCGGGCGGAAAGAGGGAGGGGGCCGGTCCTCCGCCCTGGCCGGGCCTCAGGGCCACCCGGCCGCGACACAGACGCCAGCCACGAGCCTGGAGCCGAGACCTGGAGCCAAACGCGCTGAGGGCTGGCCAGCCAGGGTGAGTGCTCGGCGGCGGAGGTGGCGTCTATCCCTCTTTCGGTCTCGGGAGGGTCTGGAAGGGGGCAGGAGAGGGTTCCCACCCCTAGTTAAGGGGTGTAGGGAAATTGGGTCGGGGACACTGGACAGGAGGAGATTGAGCTTCTTCCTGGACAGGTATGGGATGGAGGGAGAGGAAGGGACAGGATGACCAAGAGGCAGAGAGGCGGCCCAATGACCCCAAACTCTTGACATCCTTGGTAGGGTGCAGTGTCAGAAGCTTTGGGCCGCCAGGTTCTGCAGTTGCGGAGACTTCCCTAGAGTAAGGGACAGGAATGCAGGTGGCTGATTCTGGCAGGCCGCTGCCACCTCTCAGGCGCCTGGGTGACAAGAGACAGTTCCCGTGCCCCAGATGTTTAGAGGAAGTTAAAGCAGGCAGACTCCATAACCTGCTGCCTGGGACTGTTTAAAACAAACCTGGTGGGAGACTGTCTAACAGTCTCACCATTTTTTGCTTGTTTGTTTTGTATTGTTTTTGTTTTTCCTACAAGACCTCATTTTTCTTTCTACTGCTCCTTATTAAAAAAAAAAAAAAAAAAAAAGATTTGTCTGCTAGCAATATTAGAGCTGGTGCTGCCTGACAGTCATGTGGGTTCCATCTTGTCTCATTGCTCCCCCTCCAGCAGCCTGGTCTGGGAACATGTAGGCCAG
This sequence comes from Psammomys obesus, assembly GCF_907164565.1. Taxonomy (NCBI): domain Eukaryota; kingdom Metazoa; phylum Chordata; class Mammalia; order Rodentia; family Muridae; genus Psammomys; species Psammomys obesus. The sequence goes on from NW_026590172.1 coordinate 473,747, forward strand.
ACTGTGTTCCTCCCCATGGGGCAAGTGTTGGTCCAAGATAGGGACCCCCAAGTGTAAGAGATGGAGCTGGTGGTACATGCCCATAATCCTAATACTGAAGCAAGACAATTCCAAGTTCCAAGCCAGCCTGGGCTACACAGCAAGACCTTATCTCAAAACAAAACCAAAAAATAGAAAGGGGGTCAGTAGGAAGCTGTAGATGTAACTCAATTAGAAGAATATTTTTGCCTAACATGCAGGAAGCTCTGGGTTCAATTCTCAGTACCATGGAAACCATGTGATCCATGAAATCACAGTCCTTGGAGAGGCAGGAGAAGGAGCGGCAGCTGCCGCCGCTGAGTAGAGGTGGTGCATACCTTTGCTTGCAAGCAAAGGGAGGCGGATCTCTGACTTTGGCGCCAGCATAGTCTACAGAGTGAGTTCCAGGACAGCCAGAGCTACACAGAGAAACCCTGTCTCCGAAACCAAAAAGAAAAAATAAAGAAAAGAAGGTGGCTCTGAACCTCCTGGGCTAATCACAATGGAAGGGTGGCATGTCTCCTTTAGGCCTATCTTTCTTCTTTTGTGGGAGAGGGGTTAAGACAAGGTCTCTCTGTGTAGCCTTGGCTGTCCTGGACTTACTTTGTAGACCAGGCTGACCTCGAACTCACAGAGATCTGCCTGCCTCTGCCTCCCAGAGTGCTGGGATCACAGGCGTGCGCCACCTGCATCCAGCTCTTACAGGCCTATCTTAAGACTGAGCTGGAGGCAGGCAGCTCCCAGCCTACTCCTAACCACTTCCTGGGCTAATTTTATATCCTAGCTCAGCTGCACTCTCACACTGGGACCCAGGGGCCTTCCTCATTTGTGATCCCCTGAAAAGGCAGCTTCTTAACCTCATGAATCCTTTCCTTCCTTTAATCACCTGGGATTGGAGTCATGGTCGTGAGCCACCATGTGGGTTCTGGGAATGGAACCTGGGTCCTCTTGAAGAGCAGCCAGTTCTCTTAACTACTGGGCCATCTCTCCAGCCCCTCCAGAAGCCATTTCACTGGGTGAAAGGTAGTCTAGCCCTGAGAGACTTGGCAGTGGCTGGCTATACCCATCACATCTCCTGGCACTGTTGGCGACTGTCCAGCATCTCCCTACTTCTGTCTGCAGCTAGCCCCTCGCTGCTGCCCCAACTCACAAGAATCTTCCATCTCCTTGTCCTTTAACCAACCAGCCTTCCTGTCCCACCTGCTAGAGGATGGCTTCCTAAACATGGCTTTATCCTCCTACCTCTCAGAACCCTCCATGTGGGTCGCATCTTGTCTTGAGTGGAGGTTCTGTTTTGGTTTTGTTTGATATTTTAATTTTATCTTTACTTATATATATGTGTGTGTTTACTTATATATGTGTGTGTCTGTAGTGTGGGGGGGGGTCATGTGCATGTGAGTGCAGGTGCCTGTGGAGGTCACAAGAGGGCGCCAGACATCCTGGAGCTAGACTTATAGGAAGTGTAAGCTGTCTCACTTGGATGCTGGAAACCTAACTCTGGTCCTCTGCAAGAATAAGATATGATTTTACCCCCTGTGCCATCTCACCAGTACCCAAAGGGTCTATTTATGCCAACTGTCTTTTCTGCCCATGTCTGTATGCACTAATGTGGGCTGGGTGTGACAGGCCGCCAGCCCTTCTGTTTCCCGCCACTGAAGCAAGTAGCCAACTGGAGAAGCTGCTTGTCTGGCTCCCTGTTGGGCCGTGAGTTCTTTGAAGGAGAGATTCTTTCTCTTGTGGGCTTTTGTTTGGTTTGGTTTTTCACCTCCTCCTGCATGGGTTGGTCCTGGAAACCTGACTGGAGCAACAAGGGACAGACACATAAAAGGGACAGACACACAGACGTGGGTACAAAAAAGCTAGGATTAGTTGGGCCATGTTCTGATGGAGCAGTACCAACCGCACAATAATGGGACCCTTGGTGAGTTTATTATGTGCAGCACAAGGAGAGGGGTGTCTTAGTAGGATGTCACTGTAGGGGCAGACACATGTGTCTCTTGTCCCTCACCCTAGGGAAATCCCAAAGCTGCAGGACCTGAGAAGTGCCTGGCAACACTAACCTCTGAGTCCTCTGACACTGTGCCCTGGCAAGGGTGTCCAGGGATTGCAGTCACCTGACCACCATCTCCCAGGCTGCAGTCATCTGGATGAGGAAGCTGAAGATGCCAGTTTTTACACACTGTATAAATTACTCTACTTGGACCAGAGAAAGGCTTTGCCGTGACTTGGAGCCTCACCTGGGGAAACACTTTGCCAATTCCCACGGGTCTGAGGTCTTAGCCCTTAACTTCACTTGGGAACTTCATCAACTGCTTACATACTCATGCAAGGCTCCCTTGGATCCCTATAATGTTTTCTTTGCTTAAGATTTTGGTTTTTGGTTTTTGACATAGGGTCTCCTGCAACCCAGGCTGAGCTTGAATTTATAGCAGAGGATGGCCTTAAAATCTTAATCTTCTTGCCTCCATTTTCCCAGTGCTAGGATTTCAGTTGTGCACCATTACACCCAGTTTTATGCCATGTTGGGGATCCAGCCTAAGGCTAATTAAGCCTTTTACTTCTGAGCCACACCCCAGCCCCTCACTGGGGAATTTAGGCAGGGGCTCTACCACTGAGCCACACCCCAGCCCCTCACTGGGGGATTCTAGGCAGGTGCTCTACCACTGAGCTATGCCCCCAGCCCTTTCTTCACCTTTGATGCTTTATGCATCTATGTAATCTTGTGAGCATCTCTAGGTATGGGAGACCAAGAATTGTTTTTCATAGTTTTATCTCCCTCTCCCTCACCTTTTCCCTCTCTCTCTCTTACCTCCTCCAGATTTCAGACTTAGTTCTGTGCTATATGAGTAGGAAAGAAAAGAAGTTCATTTCCAAACTGTGACATTGTTCTGCCATTTGAAACTAACCCAGGGAGTGTTGTGAGGTTTTTGTCTGAATCTCCTCCAAGGGAGGGGACAACTTGAAGTTGTGACTGTCCACAGTGCTGCTGGCTGCATGTATGAGTGTCATGTGACCCTAGTCCTCAAGTTGACACCCCTATAAACAGCCTCAGAAGCCAGGTATGGTGACACAGGCCTGTCATCCCACACTCAGGGAGAGAGATGGTCAGATCTTTGTGGTCTACATAGCAAGGTTCAGGCCAGCCGGAGTTAGTGAACCCTCTCTCTTACACACATGCAAAACAACAACTGTGGGTGCACACCTTTAATCCCAGGACTCAGGAGGCAGAGGCAGGCAGATCTCTGAGTTCATGAGCAGCCTGGTCCAGAGAGTAAGTTCCAGGACACCAAGGACTACACAGAGAAACCCTGTCTTGAAAACCCAAAAATTAAAAATCCAACACGTAAAGGTATTATTGTCAATTGCTGTTCCTTAGAGGGACAAGAACACAGAACTGTTTCCTAGGGGCCCTCTGGTTGACCAATAATAGCTGAGGTTCTGCAGCTTGCCTGAGAACAAGGAGGACAAGACAAAGGGATGCTTCCCAATGCTAGCTTTCTTTCTCGTCAATACCCCTTAGGTATTGGCGTGGGTGTGTTGAGGGGTCCTTCCTTCATTGCTGACCCTCACAAACACCCCACCCTCTTAGGGGACCATCCTAATGTTTCCTCTCTTGGTCTCCCTCTCTGAATCTATTTTGTTCGTTCTCTCTCTCTTTTCCTCTGTTTTTTCTCTCTTTTAAATTGCATTGTTCATTTTGGCTTATGCTACGACATCCCCGTCAGGGTCAGAGGACAACTTTCAGGAGTCGGTTCTCTCCTTCCCCTAAGTGGGTCCCAGGGATGGAGCACTGGTCCTGGGTAGGCGCAGGCGGCAAGCACCTTTACCCCTGAGTTAATCTCACTAGTGTGTGTACTATCTCTTCCTTCTCCCCCTGTCCCCAAGCTTACCCACACATCTCACTCTGCAGCCCACACTGGCTGAAGCTCTTACTCCTCCTGACTCAGCCTCCACAGGCCTGTACCACAACCTGCCTGGCTACGCATTTTCTAACAGTCTTAGGTAAGCTTTTCGTGGGTGGCTCTGAACACAGGAGTTATTGTCTGATGTCAAGCTTCCCACAGGGTGCCTTTGCTATGCAGGCTTGTCCTGAAGAGATTAATCATCTGGATCCCACCTGCAGAGTGCTGCCCCATGCTACCCTGTTGAAAAAAACCCATGGCAGTCCTCACTTAGAATTAGTGGGGATTTGGGGTTAGAGTCATACATCTTTCTCTTTAAGATTTATTTTTATTATTTTAATTATGTGTGGCTATATGCACGTGAATGCAAGTACCCACAGAGTTCCCCTGGTTCCCCTGGAGCTGGGTTTACAGGCAATTGTAAGCCGCCTGATGGGTATGCTGGTGGGACTCAAACTCAGGTCCTCAGAAAGAGCAGTATATTCTCTTAACCACTGAGCCATCTCTTCAGTCCGGCTCATACAACTTAATAGATCACACCTGAGGTTCACTCCATGCCCTTGCAGACCCAAAGTCTACTAGGAGTGAGCCCAGGGCTCTTTGACCTATGTGTCTCTTTAAAGCATATACATTCGCTGTAGTGGCGCATGAGTTTAATTCCAGCTAATAGCTCTGATAGACAGATCTCTGTGGGTTGGAAGTTAGAGTGGTCTACATAGTGAGTTCCAGGACAGCCGGGAACATAGAGAATAAAGCATGCTCATGTCCGCTGATGGTCTCCACATCTCCTCTTTTCTTCCTCTCCCTCCTCTCTCTCTCTTCCTTTCCCTTCACTTTTTTTTTTTTTTTTTTTTTTTTTTTTTGGGTTTTTTGTGTTTTAAATTTTTTTTTGTGCCCCCTCTCCCCCTCTTTTTTTTTTTTTTTTTTGGTTTTGGTTTGTGGAGACAGGGTTTCTCTGTGTGGCTTTGGCTGTCCTGGAATCACTCTGTAGACCAGGCTGGGCTCAAACTCACCGGAGATCTGCCTGCCTCTGCCTCCCCAAGTGACTCCCCAAGGGATTCCAGGCGTGTGTTACTATGCCCGGCTCCAGCTCCTTCTCTTAAAACATGGCTCTGTTACATCTCTTTGTTTTGTATCTGAAAGTGCACATTCCACAGTGCATTGTGAAGTCAGAGGACAACTTGTGGGATCCAGTTTTCTCCGCCTACAGTGTGGGTTCCAGAGATCAAACTGCAGAGCCATCACTCTGGCCCTCACTTTGTCACTTTGATGCAGGGTTTCCCTAATACAGACCAGTTCAGGAGCTAGAGAGATGGCTCTGTTGATAAAAGCACTTGTTTTGAAAGTAAGAGGAACCTGAATTCAAATCCCCAGTATCTATTTAGAAACTGTAGTCCCAGCATTGTGGACACTTGAGAGCCTGTCTCAAAAATTAAGGTGGAGAACTAGAGGAAAACACTCCTGATATCCTCCTCTTAAACACATACAACCATACTTCACAGCATAACTTTTTATCCTGCCTCAACCTACTCCCAATTTTCATTTTGCTCATGGTTTCCATTGCAGCTCAAATGTGTTCAACTTAGAAAATGAGTAGAGGTTTTACAGGTAACTTTTCATGACTAAGATTAGATTTCAGAAGCTAGTAGCTGCTGAGAAATGTCTCACCCTCACATTGCAAGGATCTTTGTGTCTTCAGGAACGTTGTGTTCAAGAGTCCAGCAAGTAGCCAGGCCTGATGGGCAAGCCTGCAATCCCACATATTCCAGAAACTGAGGCAGGACAGTCAACCTGAGTAATTTATCAAAACTCTGTCTCAAAATACAAAGGAAAAAAAAAAGGAGTCGGGTGTGCGGGTGTGGTGGTACCTGTAATCCCAGCATTCAAGGAGGCAGAGGCAGGTGGATCTCTGTGAGTTCAAGGTCAGCCTGGGCTACAAGTCCTAGTCCAGGACACCCAGACAAGTAGTCCAGGCTACACAGAAAAGCCCTGACTCAGAAAAAAAAAAAAAAAAAAAAAAAAAAAAAAAGAAATAGAGAACAGAAGGAGGAATGGAGATGGTTCAGTAAAGAGCACTGGCTGCTCTTCCAGAGGATCTGGTTTGTCCTCAGCACTCAACATGATAGCTCATAGCCATCTGTTCTCCTCTGGCCTCCCATGGGTACCATGTATGCACATGGGACACAGACACACATGCTAGATAACATTCATGAGAGGGGGGCGGTATTTGAGCAGAAAGTGTACCTCATGCTTGCCTAGAGTCCCCCAGTGAGGGGCTGAGGCAAAACTTAAGTGCAGCTCACTTACCTAGAATTTACCAAGAGTGATGTAGACTCTGGCTAAGCACTGTGCTGCAGGGCCCCACCCCAACCACCACCCCCTGGCTCTTTCTGAATATGGCAGTTCCCTGTTCATTGTCAGAGGAGTCAGTGTGTACCTTCTGACAAACTTTAAGTTTCAGTCACTCAAAATAGGCTCCATCCCGATTATCAGGGGAAAGGTGGATCAGCTTCACAGAGCAAAAGCTCAGCTATGGCAGCACATGGCATTACACATCTGACCTGCCTCTTCTGCAAAGGGCCCTGTGTTCTGTCTTGCAGACTGCCATCGAGACCAGTCTCCATACCCAAGCCACCTTTGGGCTCCCTGCCTCTGCATTTGGATTTGGAAGTCAAGCATGTAATTCGAGCAGTCAGGATGCTGAGGCAGGATCATGAGCTTGAGGCCAGCCTAGCCTACATAGCAAGTCGTTATCTCAAAACAGAACACAGGGCTGGGGAGCTATAAAGTGCCATTTAAGCATGGAGGCCTGAATCCAGTTTCCAGGATCCATGAAAAGCTATGCAAGGAAGACTGGGTAGGTGGAGGCAGGGGGAATCCCTGGAGCTGGACAGCCAATTTAGCCAAAAATAAGTTGGAGCCTGATTGAAGAGCATGTCAACCTCTGGCTTTTTTGTGCACATGTACCACACTTATTTACTTGTATACATATTAGCTAGTACACAGGCACACACACACACACACACACACACACACACACACACACACACTTCTAAGGTTTTGTTTTAAGATTTATTATTACCTGCTCACCAGAGGAGGGTACCAGATCTCACTATAGAGCGTCGTGAATCACCATGTGGTTGCTGGGAATTGAACTCAGGACCTTTGGAAGAACAGCCAGTGCTCTTAACCTTTGAGCCATCTCTCCAGCCCTAAGGTGTTGTTTTTTTTAAACAAACAAACAAACAAACAACAACAACAAGACAAGGATGCTGGTGATGTGATTCAGTTGGTAGTTATCCACCTATCATACCAGAGGCCCTGGGTTTAGTGCTTGACACTAAACCAGAATGATGGTGCCCAGGCCTTTGATCTGAGCCACTGAGGTGGTGGAAGCAGGAGGATCATGTTGCCATCATCATCCTCACCTCAGCCAGCTCCTGGCCCACCTAGTATCCACAAACCCCCGTCTCAAAGCAACAGCAGGATGGTTTAGATTTTGCCTCCTTTGGGAGCTGGCAAGATGGCTCAGCAAGTAATAGTTTGATCCCAGGGAGCCCCATGGTGGAAGGAGAGAACCAACTCCTGCAAGTTGTTGTCTGACTTCCAGATGCTGCAGGGGAGGGTGCACACATGTTCATGCTCTCAACGTGCACAGATTAAAACATAACAAAACATTTTAACAGGGTCTGGAGAGATGGCTCAGGGCCTTCAAGCTCTTCCTGCTCCTGTGAAGGACCCTTCATTCCCAGGACCACACGGTGTCTCGTAGCCATTTGTGACTCCAGTTCCAGGGCCTCTGAACCCTCTTCTAGTGCCAGGCACACATGTGCTCATACATACTTGCAGAGAAAACACATATGTTAGAGCCCACCGGCAGAGTTGAACAGTTCTCGAGTCAGGAGTGAGGACTAAAAGAAAATTAATAAACCAACACCATACACATGGGATCTGTCCAAGATGGCTTCCAGGAGAAACTAGTCACCCAGTTTATTCCAGTAATCCTTTTGTAAATCAGAGCAGAAGCACCTTAGCACAATGAAGGGTTCACAGAGAAGTCAGACTTGTTTACCTTGACCACCTGTCTGTGTGATCCTCACACAAACAAAAGGTGTGAATTTGACAAGCATCCCACCTGCTGTCTCAAACAAAAGGAGGGAGACTTGGCAAAACATCCAGCTTGTTACTGACTCCAGTGAAGGCCAGGGTGAAAACAGCTCTTTCCACAGAGGCTCAATAAAAAAGCAGCCTGACAGACCACCCGCTCCCCACATACATACATAAATCTTTGGTTTTGAGACAAGGTATTTCTGTGTAGCTCTGGCTGTCCTTGAACTCACTCTGTAGACCAGGCTGGCCTCGAATTCAGAGATCCTCCTGCCTCTGCCTCCCAAGTGCTAGAATTAAAGGTGTGCACCACCACAGCCTGGCTAGTAAATACCTTTTTGAGAAGGTAGACAAAATTAAAAACAAAGCATGGGGAGCTGGTGAGATGTCCCAGGCATTAAGAATGTTTGCTGTACAATCACAAGGAATAGAGTTCAGATCCCGGTATCCACCTAAAAGCCAAGCATCCTACGTACGTCAGTAACTGCGGCTTTGAGCAGGGCAGAGCCAGAGGGAACACTGGTGCTGGCTGGGTCCCAGCTTAGTGGAGAGAAGGTGAGCCTTTAATTCAGAAAGAGACCCTGCTTCCAAGGATAGGCAGAGTGATAGAAAAAAGACACTTGATGCCCTCTTCTGGCCTCCACATGTACCTACACATGTGTGGGCATGCACACACACACACACACACACACACACACACACACACACACACACA
>NW_026590172.1:482498-559186 GCF_907164565.1 Psammomys obesus
CACACACACACACACACACACACACACACACACACACACACACACAGAAATAGTAATATGCCTTAAAAAACCAAAACTATAGAAGGCCTCAGACTCTGGTTTTTGCACAAGAACCGTCTAAGATGTTCTAACAAGTCATGTCTCTCCCTCCCCCAGCCTAGGTCCCACCATGAGTGCAGAGCTCAATGTGCCCATGGACCCCACCACCCCTGCCTGCCCTGAGCCCGGCCACAAGGGTATGGATTACCGAGACTGGGTCCGACGCAGCTACTTGGAACTGGTCACCTCCAACCACCATTCAGTGCAGGCACTGTCCTGGAGGAAGTTATACCTGAGCAGGGCCAAGCTGAAAGCCTCCAGCCGGACCTCTGCCCTCCTCTCTGGCTTTGCCATGGTGAGTGTGGGGGAGGGGAGGCTGGGCAGGTAAAGCCCTAGCAAATGTGTTTCCTAAAGTCTTGAAGTGCTCCAGGGAGCACTTCTTCTCCAGGCCACTTAGAGGAAGACAGACACAGCTTAGCAAGGTGCTTGCCACGCAAACATGAGGACCTGGGCTCATTTCCCTAGAGCCTGTCGTGGAAGGGGAGATCGAGTATGGAAAGTTGCTCCTCTGACCTTCACAGCATGTGTGCACCCATGCTAAGACACACACCACACACATGGGCAACACACACATGCACACACACACACACACACACACACACACAATAAATTGATTAATTTAAAGAAAATCGAAGAGCTGGAAATACGGCTCAGCAGTTACAGTGTTTATAATGTAAGTTTCAGGACCAGGGTCCAGATCCCAGAAACCCATGTAAATGCAGGTGATCGTGGTGGTTGAGCTTCAGAGGTGGAGATAGATCTTTAGCAGAGGGGCTTGCAGGGCTAGCCAGACATCAGTGAGAGACCCTGCCTCAGTAAATAGTGTGGAGGGTGACACCAACCTCATGCCTCCACATTTGTGCACACACACAGACATGCATACATGCATGTCTACAACATACACACACACAAATAGGGGGTGGGGGGTGGCACCTGAGAAGCAAATCCTGAGGGTCATCTCTGGCCTCCACGTGAACATGCACATGAATGCACGTGTGCATTTTCACACATGAACACACACCACACACCACAAACACACACACGAACATAACCTACATTCAGGAGGGAGAGACAGACAGATCTCTCTAAATTCAAGGCTAGCCTGGTCTACATGTCCAGTTCTAGGCCATTCAAGGCTACATAGTGAGCTAATGTCTCAAAATAAACAAAACAGCTCCAGTGAGTAGGGTGTACTGGAAAAGGTAGCATTTTGTGTTTCGTTTGCCCCACCACAGGCCTCACCCTGATTCTGAAAATGTGAACCGGAGCAAGAACTCGGGATCTATGGCAGGTGGCCAGCCTGGCTGGGGCTGTAGGTGCTGGCCAAGTGTGGCCTCCTCCTGGGGACGACGTGGCTGGTTGTCGCCAGCTCCTCAGTCATCCCAGGACAAGAGTCAGTCGCATCTGCCCCACACCCCACAGGGATTTGGCCCAGGAGACAGGCTGTGAGGGCTCAGCCCCCCTCTCTGCGCTGTGCTGGGATGGCTGGGTGGGAAGTGATTTACTTCAAGCCAAATGATTGGTCTTTTGTCTAAACTCCAGGCCATAGCCTCCATTATCAATGGGCAGAGCATATGAAGGAAACATCCTACATGGGTGGAGACATGCTAGGCTGAGTAGGCCACATTTGGGAGAGTTAGACCCTCCCACACAGGGTGCGCATAGGCTGCCTACCTCTGAGCAACACTTGGGCCTTGTTTTAATTTTGTTTTATTCTTCCTTTTCTGTGTTGTTTGTTTGTTGCTGGAGATTGAATCTAAGATCTTTTTCTTTTCTGCCTCCTTCCTTTTGATGTTCTGTAGGACTTTTTCACTTGGCTTTTCCCCTTTTTTGTGTCTGTGATATGCATGTGCCTGTGGGGTTATGTGTGCATTTTTATATGTGTGCATGCACGTGTGTATATGTCTGTGAATGCACGAGTGTGTGTGAGCATGTGGGAGGTGGAAATCATCCCACTGTTCTTTCACCACAGTTTGGAGGCAATCTCTCTCTCTCGCTCTCTCTCTCTCTCTCTCTCACTCTCGCTCTCGGGGTGCTTTGCCTGTATGTGTGTCTGTGCACCATGTGCATGCCTGGTGCTTGAGGAGGTGGAAGGGGCTTCAGCTCCCTGCAACTAGAGTTCCAGGTGGCCGTGAGCCACCCTGTGGATGCTGGTAATCAGACCTGGGTCCATGGAAAAACAGACACTGTCCTTAACCATGGAGCCATCTTTCCAGCCCCCAGAGACAGGGTCTCTTAATCAAACCCAGAGCCCACCAGTGCGGTTACTCTTGCTAACCCCTGACTACAGATCCTGTTTCCCCTTTCAGGGCTAGGATTGTAGGTGGGTCACCATACCCACCCAGCATTTACATGGGTTCTAGGGACCCAAACTCTAATCCTTATGCTTTCTGAGCAATCGCTTCAACCCCTAAGGGATCTCCCCAGATGTAGGACCTTTTAGAAATGTTTATTTATTTGTGTGTATGTGTCTGTGTGTATAAATATATACACACGTGTGCAGGTATGCACCAGGATGTCAGAAAACAGCCTCAGATGTTTTCCATCACTATGATGGAAGACCTATGAGCAGGGTCTGTCCCTGCTTGAGTTTTCTCTGCTAGGTTTCCAGCTTTTACATGGGTGTTGGGGTCCAAACTGAAATTCTTATGATGGCACAGCAAACACTATTCTTAACCACTGAGACATTTCTCCAGCCCCTAAAACTATGTGCTAGACCATTGCTCCACCACTAGCCATTTCTCCAGGGCATTCGTCATTTTCCCCTGCGGTTTTATCATGCTAAGTATGTTCCTCAGCCAGGGGAGTGCTTGCCCAGCATACACAAAGCCCCAGCACTACATAAACCAGGAAGGTGGTACACACCTGTAATTCCAGCCCTCAGGAGGTAGAGGCAGGAGGATCAGAAGTTCAAAGTCATCCTCAGCTACATAGTGAGTTCAATGCTAGTTTGGCCTACCATTAGACCAGGCATCAGAAAAAGAAAAAAAAAAAAAAAAAAAAAAGACAGCAAGTGTCTGGTTGTGTCAGTGTGTAGCCTCAGCTTCATGATCATCCTGCCTCAGTCCCTTGGTGGCTGCAATTAAAGGGTCTACATCATCACACCTCACTTAACCTTCTGCAGGGCCTGCTGTTTACAGCTCATGTGGAGGCATGAGGTCCAAAGGTGGCTTTGATCTCTGACAGAACACGGGACCCTCAGCAAAAGAGGAGGGTCAGACATACAGTGCGAGGCATCACCGTGGCCAAGCTGTAAGCTCTGCCTCTCTCCCGATACTCAGGGTGAATCAATCTGTGTGACTGGAATTCAGAGTGTGACAGAATGTCCCCCACTGACTCTTCTGACTGGCAGTGTCTTCAAGGAACAAGGAACTGTCACATTCAGAAAGAATCGGGAGGGGGCAGTGGGGGTAGGGTTCTGGGGAGAGCACTGCCCAGTGTGCACAGGGATGATGTCACACACCTGTCATCCTAGAGGCTGGAGCAGAAGGGCTGAGAGGGTTCAAGGCCCTGACTGTCTTGGAATGTTACGTAGACCAAACTGACCTCACAGACCCACCTGCCTCTGACTCCTGAGTGCTGGGATTAAACGCGTGCCCACCTCACTGGACTTCAAGCTCAATTTGAAGGAGTGTGTATGAGACATTAGATGCTGCTGTTACTGTTGGAACTTGTTCTCTTTACCACAGACTTGTACAAAAGTGCATTTTTCTGACATTGTTTTTGTTTGTTTTAGTTTTGGGAAGTCAAGACATTTTACAGGACTTTAATGTAATAGGCTTATTTTCTCCCTCCCCACACACATCCTTTTTTTAATTTTCAGGCAGGACCTTACTATGTAGACAGGTTGTCTTTGAACTCACTATGTAGATTGGGTTGGCCTCCAGCTCAGAGATCCTCCTACCTTTGCCTCCCTAGTGTTTGGATTAAAGGAACACATCACAACACTCAGCTTCTTTTCTCTCATGACCCCTGTGTGTCTGTGTCTGTATGTGTGTGTCTGTGTATGTCTGCATCTGTGTGTCTGTGTGTGTGTGGTGCTCTTGATAGAGCCCAGCACTGCCAGGCAAGTGCTATCTCCCCTGAGATATCCTATCTCCCCCTGAGCCATACCCCCAGCCAGATGGTTCCCTTTGTCTGTGAGGCGCAGGGCTTGGAACTCACTCCCATCAGCAGCTGTTGTTTTTGGATCCAGGCCTTGAGACCATTTGGCTCACCAAACTTTGGAAGACTTTATAGTATCTCACCCAAAGAAATGCTCACCCAAACGAAAGCTTAAGCCACTTGCAAGGTTTCCAGACAGGTTCTATGAATGATCAAACAGGGAGTGTGTATTCTGGAGATGGGGAGGGAGAGGTCTAGACTTCATAGCAGCCTGGAGTATATCAACAGGCATGGAAGGGAGGCCTAGGTCATCCAGGGGGCCCAGATACTGCGTGACCTCAGCTTGGCTATGGCAGCCATGCTTCATAGTAATAATCATTTCTACTCTGAAACTCCTCTAGTACTGGCAAGTGCTTCTGGAGGCAACTTGGAGATACATTTAGGAAGCATCCTGGTGTCCTTTTATCTCCTCTGGAAGTTTCCTCTAGTGGGCTATTATAGCTCACCAAGAAATGTCCAGGGGGAGATAGGAAACAACCTGAATATTCAGTGAAGAGGCAAAGGCAGAGTCAGGGCCAGCAGGTAAAGACATTTGCTGCCAAGCCTGATGGCCTAGGTACAATCCTTGGAACACACATTGTAGAAGGGAGAGAATTGACCCCTGAAAGTTTTCCTCTGACCCCCACCTGCATGGTGTAGCGGTCACACACATGCATGGGCACACACTTGCAAGCACTGGTGATCTATGGCCACCTTAGAGGTCTCCACACAAATACAGAGAAGCATGGCTCCTGGCTTGCCTTCCTCTGGAAGCAGACACAAACTACATGCTCTGGGCTTTGTGTCCTCCCTTTTATTATTTATTTACTTATTTATTTTTGAAGTGTTAGAGATCCATACATATGCTAGACAAGACCTATATATCTCTGAGCCACACACCAGCCCCTCTCTGGGGGATTATAGGCAGGGGCTCTACCACTGAGCCACATTCCAGCTTTTAACCATCTTTGTTTCCAATCTTAGAGTCCTCTGATTAAAAAAAAAAAAAAATGCACACACACACATATCCCCAAACCAGAACAACCAAAGCCCCAATAGAATCCCCTAGTGAGGGGCTGGGGGTGTGTTTCAGCAATGCAGCCCTTGCCCAGCATGCCCAATCCCCCCTACTCTGCCCAACTGATGGTCATGGTAGGATGCATCCTTGCCCACCTGACCCAACACCCCTGCTGTGCCCGCAGGTGGCCATGGTGGAGGTGCAGCTGGAGACACAGTACCAGTACCCACAGCCCCTGCTCATCGCCTTCAGCGCCTGCACCACGGTGCTGGTGGCTGTGCACCTCTTTGCCCTGCTCATCAGCACGTGCATCCTGCCCAACGTGGAGGCTGTGAGCAACATCCACAACCTCAACTCCATCAGCGAGTCACCGCATGAGCGCATGCACCCCTACATCGAGCTTGCCTGGGGCTTCTCTACTGTCCTGGGCATCCTGCTCTTCCTGGCTGAGGTGGTCCTGCTCTGCTGGATCAAGTTCCTCCCAGTGGATGCCAGGGGCGAGCCGGGCTCACACAGCCACACGGGCTGGCAGGCCGCACTGGTGTCCACCATCATCATGGTACCTGTGGGTCTCATCTTCGTGGTCTTCACCATCCACTTCTACCGTTCCCTGGTGCGGCATAAGACAGAACGCCACAACCGTGAGATCGAGGAACTGCACAAGCTTAAGGTGCAGCTGGACGGGCACGAGAGAAGCCTGCAGGTAGTGTGAACAGCACAGCCTGCAGGGGAGTGGGGCCCCTCTGGCGGTGCCAGCCACCACACAGCTGGTTGGAGTAGCCAAGGGGCTGCCAGACAAACTCTGGCTGCATGAGAACGCCATGGCATCACAAGAGCCACATCGGGGATTGCTAAGCAGATGCTCAGATGCTGCCCCGATAACTCCACACTCCTGTCCTCGCATGAATAAGGGTCTAAGGAATGAGAATGCCAACTGTTCCATCAGAAGCCAGAGGAAGAAACATGGTCACAGTTGTACGGCCCTGGGGACTTCCTGGGTCCCAGCATAGCAGAGTTCACGGTAGATCTCAGATTGGCAAGGCCTGTTGGGGTGTTGGAGCTCAGTTGGTAGAGTGCTTGCCCAGGGTGTTGGAAGGCCTAGCACTACTTAAGCTAGGGGTGGTCATCCCAGTTTCATTCCAGGATTAGGGAGGTGGAGGAAGGAGGACCAAGAGTCCAAAGTTGTCTGTCCTTTGCTACATGGTGAGTTTGAGGCTACGTGAGACACCATCAAACACAAGCACATGTGTGCACGCTAGCACGGGCACCCACCCACCCACACAATAGGCTGTTGGAAAGTGCAGAGGTGGACCCAGGGTAGCATGGCTTGTGATAACAGACAGGGATGTGGTGACCAATGTACAGCTCAGCTTGGTGCTTCACTCCTGGGGACCGTCACTGGGTGTTCAGGATCCCAGGGCACACAGCGGCTCAACAAGGGTAACAGATACTGTTATTAGAACCAGAGTTTCCTGGTCTTAGAGAGATGAGCAAGTGTGGGAGGCCTGGCAGGACTAAGGAGAAATGTCTTAGAGCCCAGCACCATAGGCAGACTGAGGTTAGAGATGGTGACACCCACATACCACTGGCAGCAGATCCCACATGCAGAGATGACAACCTCTTAGCCACAAGAAGAGCCTGAGCCAGCCCCCTCGCCCCCACCCCCACTCTTGTGGACTGTGTCAGCACAGGCCCCTGCTGGGCACCATCTCAGAGACCAGCCAGCTCAGCCACCACCCCCCATTCCCTCGCTGCCTGTGGCCCTCAGATGTTGAGAGGATAAACTAGAGGGACTTCCTGTTTCAGCACCGCGGTTAGCGTGGCCTGTGGGTGGGGCAGGGGCCTACCCCAGCCTAATACAGGAAGCTATTCCCTGTGATGAGCCTGATCAACTGCCAAGGCCAGGACTTTCAACGCAGGTCCCTGCCCCCTGTGTTTACACAGCTTCACATGAGTTTGGCATGGCCACTGTGGGCATCTGGCCACTCAGCTGGTGTTATCACCCATACCCTGAGGTACAGCGCTAGCTTGCGTGGGAGCTGCTGGGACACAGTGCTTACCTATTTCTGCAATATCACCCGAATGATCGCTGGGCTCCCACGAGCACCACTTCTGTTTCTTACAATTTTTTTTTTGGAGTCTGGATTTGGTGCCATGGGATCCTGGAGTTCCACCCCACTGCTGCTGCCACCACCGGCCCTCTGCTCCTGTGAAGTCTCTGGAAATGGGACACAACCGAGTACAACCTTCAACACTCAGAGGGCCCTGGGGAGCCTTGTGGACAGTCTTCCTTGTAAACTGTGACATCTGTGGGGAGCCAGGTCACAGTGTCCCGTGAACCCAGGAAAACGCCCTCTGTCTTTCAAAGTGTGTGTCTCTTCAACACCTCCTCACACCCCTGCAGACATCTGTCTTGAGACCCCTTGAGTCTCAGACCTGTATGCTTTCCTAGGGTCTTTTGAGAAGGTCAGCCTAGTTTGGTTTGTTTTGCTAAAGAGTGCTAGAATCAGCTGGACAGTGCCACACTCCTGTGATCCCAGCACCTGGGGAGGCAGAGGCAGAAGCAGGTGGATCTCTGTGTTCAAGGCCAGCCTGGTCTATAAAGTGAGTCCAGGACAGCCAAGGCTACACAGAGAAACCCTGTCTTGAAAAAAAATAAAAACAAAAACACAATGCTAGAATCATGGGTGGACAAGATGGCTCAGTGGGTAAGGGCACTTGCCACCAATCCTGAAAACCTGAGTTCAGTCCCCACCCTCTGACCCATACACAAATAAACACAATAAGAAAAATAATTTAATGTTAGAATCACTGTAAGACGGCACTGTCCCAGCAGGGAAAAGACAGGTGTGGCCTTTTGGAATGAGTAGCTGCCCACTCCAGAGCAACTTTTGAAACACCATGTTGGACTAAGGATATAGCTCAGTTGGTCATGTGTTTGCCTAGCATTTGATAACTAGGACCATAGAGCCCAAATATGGCTGGATGCACCTGTAATCCCAGCATTCAGGAGGTAGAGGCAGGTGGATCAGGAGTGCAAGGTCATAATGAGTTCGAGGCCTGGGACAGACAGACTGTTATCAGAAAAAAAATGTAGGAGGTGGGGTTCAGGGCCTCTGCAAATGGCCTAGCAGTTGGTAGTGCCTACTGCTCTCACTGAGGGCCAGAGTTAATTTTCAGCACCACATAGGGCAGCTCACAACTGCCCACAACTCAAGTTCCAGAGGATCCAATGCCCTCTCCTGGCCTCCGCAGGCATTCACACACGTACATATATATATACATATAAAATAAAAGAAGGGGTTCCTGTTGGACGTTGGACCCGATCCTTCTACCCATTATCTAAGGCCATTTGATGCCTCAGCTCATGGCATGCCCAGCACTTAGTGCCGTGTGTAAGCCCAGTGCTGAGGCATGGGACAGCCATCTGTGTGTGATTGGAGCCGACTGCCCATGAGGTCACCCATGGGCAGGAGTGGCAGGGCCATCCTAGAACTCTGTCAGGACCTGGAAGATAAGCTCTCACTGTGAACAGTGGCAGAAGCCAGCAGGCTGAAGACCAGAAGTTCAATTTCTGTAGGCATAACCTAATTTTGAATCTTGTTCTAACTGCAGCCACGTGGCTAGAACCACTGTGGGCCCCTATGGGGCTGGCACAGGCTTGTCCTAATTTTCTCTCTCCAAGATTCAGCCCTTCCTGGTGCTCAAGGGACCAGTGTCCTCAGACACACCAAGGCCCTTCCCAACATGACATGCGGGCTCCCCATACCCTTGATTACAAGGTCTCCAAGTCCAAGTGTTTCTATTTAAGAAGCTGCAAAGGCAGAAGTGATTGGTGTCTTCCAGGAAGGTCTATTGAGAATAAACTACAGGGGCCCGAAAGGCTCAAGACTGTCTGTGCCACCATTTCTGCAGGACACTGTGTAGATAACTCCTTCCCTGTGTGTGGAGTTTTTAGCAGTTGCCCTGGATTGAGCTGAATAAACTGGTAAAGTTTTTCAAAAGTCTGTGCTCTTGAGAAGGGTGTACCATGCTTCAGGGGATCCACCCCAGTGCCCGCCATCCTGCTGACCCTCAGCCCCAACAGGAGAGCCCTTTATCTGGAGCCTATGCATTGCCTTGTATTGCCAGTCACTGCCTCACATGGGCACAGTGGACATGGGACCTTCTAGGATGGGTAGGCAGGCTGCTGGGACCCAGGCATACTTTGAGTGAGGTCCCTGCCAACCAGACCCCTGAGAGAATCTTAGGATTGGCCTCGGATGCCTCTTCCTGGTTTCCTTTCTGAAGGGGGGAAGGGAAATGGCAGAACCCTTTCCCTGGACAGGGTCAGGTGGATCCCATAGTCTTCTGGAAGGAGCTCCTAAGGTGTCGGTATCTGTCCCTGTAGCTATGGTCTGAGGTCACCCATTGCGACCACCAACCAACAAGACACCCTAGACACTCGATTTGAAAAAGCTGCCCAGACAGATAAGCCCCTCCTAGGAAAGAGATTTTCTTCCTGGGGCGAATACATTCGTGTGTGTGTGTGTGTGTGTGTGTGTGTGTGTGCGCGCGCGCGCGCGCACGCGCATGTGTACCTGATGTGGAGGCCAGAGGTTAACTTTAGGTGCCACTCTTCAGACATCTTTAGTTGAGACACAGTGTCTCACTTGCCTGGGAACTGGACATTTATGTTAATTTGGGGGTCAGGGAAGCCCAGGGATCTTCCTGTTCCTCCCAGTACTAGGAAAAGTATGTGCCACCAACTAGTTTTTGTTTTGTTATTTTTTGTTTTTTCCAAGACAGCATTTTTCTGTGTAGCCTTGGCTGTCCTGGACTTGCTTTGTAGACCAAGCTGGCCTCGAACTCACATCAGTCTGCCTGCCTCTGCCTCCCTGAGCGATGGGATTAAAGGTGTGTGCCACCGTGCCTGTGTGTGGGTTTATTTTTTGAAATTTTTTTATGTGGAGATGCAGTTCATGCCCTCATTGTCACTTTACTGACAGAGCAACCTTCCCAGCACCTCCTAGGGACAATTTCTGTCCTTTAACCATAAGAATTATTGATCAATGGGGGAGGCCCAGCCCATTGTGGGTGGGGTCACGCTGGGCTGGCACCAGGTCCTGGGTTCTATAAGAAGCAGGCTGAGCGAGCTAAGGGAAACAAGCCAGTAAGCAGCACCACTCCGTGGCTTCTGCCTACAGGTTCCTGCGCTGCTTGAGGTCCTGTCCTGACTTCCTTGGGTGATGAACAGTGATGTGCAAGTGTAAGCTGAATAAACCCTTTACTCCCCAACTTGCTTTTTGATCATGGTGTTTCATTACAGCAGTAGAAATCCTAAGACAGTAATGATCTAGGATTTCAGCCCAGAGGCTTCTGGGAGTCAGGTGTGCAAAGCATATAGAGCAAAGTTCCACAGGCTGCAAGGCTGCTGGAAAGGGCCTGGGCTCAGTATATAGCCAGCCAGCCAAGTTGTGCCAGACTTGAGCAGGTCAACACTTAAAATGAAAGTGACAGGATCTCACTGTCTCTCAGGCTGGCCTGAAAGTTACCATCCTCTTGTTTCTGCCTCCCAAGTGTTGAGATCTTATGCGTGTGCCCCTACCCCTGGTAGCCAGTCCTTCTTATTCTGAACGGGAAGCCATAGGAGTACTGCCTACAGAGCATCAGAATTGGTGGCCCAGTCCACAGGACCCAGACTAGGTCCTGAGCTTGAGAAATCCTGCTGAAGAGACACGTGGATGAAGGTTTAAGGTACCAGTAAGTCCAAGTGTGTGGTCACAGTCACGCCCTCTCTGTGGTGGCTGATGGAGGCCAGGCTTTCTGAAGCACATAAGATCCTGATGCCACAGAGTCACCCATGATTTAGCATACAGCCTAATGTGAACAGCCATGGTGTTGATAGTGTGATAACTCATTCAAGGCTCCCTCCTCAGGGCCTCACTACATACAAGATAAACAATCTATTACTGTTTGGCCATGGTGCCTCAGACCCTGGTACAGACTTCCTAGATAGTTCCCAACTCTCAGGTATTTCTGAGAGGGATCAGAAAGAGCAGACTGGCTGGGGCTGGAGAGATGGCTCTGTAGTTAGGAGCACTGGCTGCCCTCCCAGAGAGGCCAGGGCTTGATTCAAAGCACCTACAAGGAAGCTCACAACCATATGTAAGTCCAGGCCCAGGGACTCCAGTGCCCTCTTCTGGGCTTCATGAGTACTGCACACACATGGTGCACAAGCATATGCATGCAAAGCACATGTAAAATATAATTTCTAAGCTAAAAATATGAAATTAAGACAGAGGCTGGGGAGTTGGGCTCAGTCAGACCTGAGTTCTCCTGCCAGGGCCCACTGAGTTGGATATGGGGGCATCCCAGACAGGTGGGTTCCTGCGCTCAGTACTAGCCAGCCCAGAATACGTGGATCGTTCCAGGCAAATGACAGACCCTATCTTACAAACAAAATGCATGGCACCTGAACAACAGGAGCTGAGGGGCTAGTGACATGACTCAGTGGGTAAAGGTCTTTGCTGCCAAGGCTAATGACCAGAGTTCAAGCCCCAGAGCCAACATGAGGAAAGGCGAAACCTGACTCCCTCCAATGGGTCTCTGACCTTCTCCTGCACACCACCTAACACAAATACACCAGGATAAATAAATGAATGCAATAAAGAACCGGAGACCTCCAGCCTCCAGACGCAGGCATACAGCAAAGGCAGGGTACCCACATATGTATGCAACCTGTACAGGACACAACCCCCCAAAAATTGACATCATAAAAACAACCCAACCCAGAGCTGACTGTGACCCTTCCCTGGGCATGTAGGACAGTATGTTGTGTCTACAAAGCCTTGAGATACAGGGCTGTCATGCAGGCCAGCCCATCCACCGTGACCTGCTCTGTCCTCCATACATGTGCTACGGTAGAGCAGAGCTGTGTCCTGCTCCCATAACTAAATAATAATGTAATTTTTAAAATTAAGTTCAATCCCTGGGACCTACATAGTCAGAATTTGAGGCCAGTTTGGGCTACAATGAAGAGCTTATCTCAAAAAAAGGAAGAACAAATGAATGAATGAATGAATGAATGAATGAATGAATGAATGAGAAAAGGGTTTAGGCATGGTAGGATGGTATATATTTTTAACCCAAGCATTCACTCAGAGGTTGAGGCAGAGGGATATCTTATGAGTTCAGAGCCAGCCTGGTCTACAAAGCAAGTTCCAAGGCTACTCAGTGAGACCCGTTTTAAAACAAAAGACAAAATAATTACAACTACCTCACACAGAGATGGGGAAAGGAAAAAAAATCATTTCATACCAAGGTTTTACTTCTATTATAAACTTTATCAGAGGGGGTGGCGATCGGAGGACAACTGGCACGAACTGGTGTGCTCCTTCCACCATGTGGCTTCCAGAGACTGATTCAGGCGGTCAGGCTTGTTGGCAAGCGCCTCTACCCACTGAGATCTACTTGTCTCAGGTACTAAGGTTTTTAAAGACTGAATCCCAGGCCCATCAGAACCAGCTCTGGGCAAGGTGAGTGAGGGTGTTCATGACATCGGAGGTCAGGTGGCTCCTCAGAAAACCTCGTGAGTGTCACCTCTGCACCTGAGGCAGGAGGATCAGGAGTTCAAAGCCAGGCTACATGGTGAGTTCCAGGCCAAGTCTGGTCCACATGAGACCTTGTCTCAAAAAACCCCAACAGGGGAGGGTTACAGCTCAGCTGGCAGAGCACTTGCTTAGCAAGCAGGAAGCCCTGGGTTCCATCCCAGCATGCTGGCAACCCCAGCATTCAGGAGGAAGAGGCAGGAGGATCAGGAGTTCAAAGTCATCCTGGGCTATATAGGAAGTTCAAGGCCAGTCTAGGCCAGAGACCTTGTCTCAAAAAAGAAAAGAGAAACAAAATAATCTTGATAAAACCAGGTCTGGCAGTGCAGGCCTGTACTTCCAGAACTTTGGAAGTGGAGGTAGGAAAAAAATCATGAGTTCAAAGTTATCCTTGGCTACAGATCAGTTCAAGGCTAGTCTAGGCTACATGAGATGTTGTCTCAAAAAAATCCAATGAATCTAATGAGTTGTGGGTAGACCTCAGTGTTAGCTCCCCTGATGGCCATGCTTGAGCCAGGCTTCCCAGCCAGGCCAGTGTCAGCTTGTACCCTGGGAGGGGCTCACACCGGCCTCCCCTGGAAGGAGAGTGCAGCCCGCAGCAGCTCCTGCCCCACCTCTTCCTGTTGCCCTCCAGGCAGGAATGCCCCGGACAGCTCCCTGAAGGTGATGCAGACTCGACGGGCCTTGATGTGTCTGCGGTGGATGGCGTGTGTCCACTGGTGCCGTGCGGGCCCTGTGAGCATCAGCAGGGAGCGGCAGGGTACGGAGATGGCTACCTCCACCTCCTGGCAGGAGACAGTCCTACTAGGCGTCATGATGTTGCCCTCAGAAGTATCAGGTCCGACGGAGGGGTCTGAGGAGAGGAGCAGGCTGCCAGGAGCCTCACTGGCCATGGAAACCACTGTGGCTGACAGGAGGTTGAGGGTCACCAGCCGCTCACCCCACAGCCAGGCGTCATCCAGGTGGGGGTCAATGGCGGAGCCCCGCTCAGGGCTGTAATCCAGATTACACTGTTCCACAGGCTGGAAGTCCTCCAGCCCCGGGTAAAGGCCCATTCTCTGGACTACCTTCTGGCTGAACCTGGGGAGACCCTGGAAGCCTGCCATCCTCAGCTTCTGCTTCCGAAAATTGACTTTCGGGCCATAGTCCTGGAGTGGGGACAGAAAGGAATGGAGAAGTAGCTCAGCTTAAGAAATGCCAACCACTAACTGGGCATGCTGCATATTCGTAATCCCAGTATCCAGGAAGCTGAGGCAGGAGCACCACCTAGAGTTCAAGGCCAGCTGGACTATAGAGTAAGACCTTGTCTTCAGGAAAAAGGAGAAAAATGTCAGCATAGTAGCACCTATAACCCAGCATTTGTGAAGGACAGAGGGTTGGAAGTTAACCTTCATAGTAAGTTTAAGACCAGTTCTGAGGCCTGGGTGGGGTGGGGGCTTCTTGGAGGGAGAAGGGACAGGTGGAATATAAGGTGGTGGTGGATAAAGGAACAAGGTCCCCATGGAAGCTGTACAGTCTATCCTAAGGATCAGGGACAAAGTGGGCAGAGTGAATGGCTGGAGTAATCCCAGCAAAGGAAACTGCTTCAAGGGAACTCTAACTGGCTGATGTGGCCAAAGCTCTAACTAAATACTACAGTGCCAGGAACAATGGGTGAAGGGGTACCGCTGACGCTTCTGCAGGAACTAAGCTGTGGAAGTTGGGTGAGGGGGAGATAATGAGGGAGGGGAGAGATGGGTGGGGCACTGTGCTCCCTTCAAGGCACATCAGGAGTCCCACAGGGATGTGATGAGAATGGGTGGTGCCTGGCAGCCTCCAGCAGCCATGCTGGATGGAGAGCCCCATCTAGAACTTACCATCTCTCCAGCAATGAGACAGCTCTATAGAGGTGGTGGCAGCTCCGACTGATGAGGAAGTCCACACCCCCTGTGACTGGCCATCCACTTCCTACCAAAGATCCTCAGTGTGTAACTACAGGGGTCCCTGGCAAAGGGATTGCCTCTTGGCCCAGCTCAAGGCCACCGTACCTGTTTCCTTCTTCCAGACTGAGAGAGCTTCCACGGGTCATTGTCCATCAGACGCACCATCTCAGCCTCTTCCTCTGGGGTCACAAAGCCCTTGATCAGTGTCACTCCTGGGAAGGGGAAGGCCCAGCCCTCAAAGTCAGAGTCCTCAGCCCCCATGGCCCAGCCTGTGTCCGGGCAGTAAAGGAAATGATATTTTTTCTGTAAAAGACAGAGATGGAGCAGATGGCTCAGTTAGTGACAGTCTTACCTTGTAAGCACAAGGACTTGAGTTCAAGCCCCCCAAATCCACCAGAAAAAAACCATGGGGTTGTCATGGACGCCTGCAACTCCAGAGCTGGGGAGGCAGAGATGAGATGATAGAGGAAAAGCTAGCCTGGCCTTTTGGTCAATTCTAGGCTAGTAAGAGACCCTCTTTCAAAAACCAAGGTAGGCACCTGAGGCTATTCCCTGCCCTCCGCTGCACACTTGCACACACGGACGCTCCAAACAGAAGCACCCTGAGCCACCAAAGACCCTCAATACCCACATGTGCCCTAGGCTTCCAGGAGCCTCTGGCTTCTGGGGTTCTAAAGCTCTTCTTCCAAGCTGAAGCCACTTGGAGATATTTCTGGAGTCCCTGGGGCAAGGCAGACTGAACCTAGCCCCGGGCCTGAAGCCTTCTGAAGCAAGCCTGAGTTCTTTGTTCTCTAAGGAAATGGCCCTAGGCTGGGATGTGGGCCCTATTCCTTTGGCATTATATGCATCTGACCCCTCAGGGTCAAGAGCATGAAAGGATAGGAGGCTGCATCATAGGCTAACGGTAAGACTGTGGTCCAGGTGGCCAGAAGTTGGGATGTGCTTATTGGAAGCCACAGGTGTGTATCTTCCTTAGCCCTCTGAGGCTGAGAGGTGCAGCAGCAGAAACGCCTTCAAAAGGGGTCAGCTTTTGACCCCTTTTGGAGGGTCAAAAGGGCTAGAGAGATGGCTCAGCAGTTAAAAGCACTGGCTGCTCTTCCAGAGGGCCCAGGTTCAATTCCCAGCACCTACATGACAGCTCACAACTGTCTATGACTCCAGTTTTTGGAGATCTGATACCATCACATAGGCATACATGCAGGCAAAACACTAATGCACATAAAGTAGGAGTACATAAATATTTAAAAGGGGGAGGGGCCAACAGAGGCTGTAGTTCAGATGGTACGGTGCTTAGCATGCATGAAGCCCTGTGTTTCATCCCCAGCACTGCAAAAAAACATGCGTGGTGGTAGAGGCCTGTAATCCTGGTATTCAGGAGGTAGAGGCAGGTTGATGAGGAGTTCATGGTCATCTTTCACTATAAGGCTCAGCTTGAGGTTAAGGCCAGCTTGGGCTACAAGAGACCCATGGAACTGAGGGCCTAGCACATCAGGAAAGCACTCTA
Organism: Psammomys obesus; assembly: GCF_907164565.1. Lineage (NCBI taxonomy): Eukaryota > Metazoa > Chordata > Mammalia > Rodentia > Muridae > Psammomys > Psammomys obesus. Next base: position 498,774 of record NW_026590172.1, read on the forward strand.
CCACTGAGCCACATCCCAAGCCCAAGTCCCTTGAATCTTCAAGTTCTTTATTTCAAATTATTATTATTATTTTTTTGTTTGGTTGTTGCAATGTACATGTGAATGCAGGTGCCCTGCCAAGCACCTCGGAGCTGGAGCTGAAGGCAGATGTGATTCACCTGACTTGGGTGCTGGGAACCAAACTTAGGTCCTCTGCAAGAGCAGCATGTGTTCTTAACTGTGGAGCCAACTCTCCAGCCCCACCCACACTGGGGAATTCTAGGGATTCTATACCTCCAGACCACGCCCTCAGCCAGCCATTAGATTCTTTCCTTTAGCAGGCTAATCCATGTGCAGCTCATGTCAGAATTTCCTTCCTTTCTTGGGCTACTTAACAATCTACTATATGGATAGCCAAGATTTTTTTATTTATTCATTAGTTTATTGTTTGCCTCTATTTCCTTTGTTCTTTTGAGATGGGGGTCTTATTTAGTCATAGCAAGTTTTAAACTTGCTATGTATCTGAGGCTATCTTTGGACTCCCACAGGCCAGTACCACCAAGGTCCACTCATCAATTAACCACTTGGTAGTTTGGTTGCTGTGAATGCTGCCATGACCCAGACATGGTGACACAGCTGTTGAATGGGCCAACACATGCCTGAAATCTTAGCATACAGAATGGGGGTCCTGGGTCTCTAACTAAAGAAAGGAACTAAAACAAAACAACTTTCTTTTGCATATAGACCCAGGAACATGCCAGATCGTATGGTCAGTGTGTGTGAAAGGCACCCCGACACTGTCTTCCACAAGACTTTGGGCAGCAGAGAGACTCCTATTAGGTTCCCAGCTCCCTCTTCCAAGCATCCTTCTAAAACTTAAGTTCTTTTCAAAACCCTTCAGAACATATCTAGGCCGTGCAGTGAGCACACCAGGCTTCCTGTGCTCTTAGTTGTCTCCTCACTCACGCACCCCAGGCCCCCACGCAATCATTCCCCTGGCTACCCACCCCAGAAACTTGCTATAGTGCTGCCAGGGCCATACAAATGCTCTGAGGTTATTTTTCATTCATTCAGCCATTGCCCATTTTGGTGGAAGGTGTTAATCATGGCCACCAAAGGGCTAAAAGGGAAACATTTCAACATTCTTCCTGGCCCACCCCTCTCCTGACCTAGTACTACCCTGTAAGACAGATTTGTTTGGTTTTAGGTTGGTTTTTCGAGACAGGTTTTTCTGTGTAGCTTTCAATGTCCTGGAACTAGCTCTATAGACCAGGCTAGCTTCCAACTCATAGAGATCCACCTGCTTCTGACTCCAGAGTGCTGAGATTGGAGGGGTGCGCCTAAGTCCAAGTTTGTTGCTACCCCCACCCCCAACAAAGTCCCAGAAGTGATGTGTTATATAGCCGCTTCCCTACTTCCCTAAAGAGCACTCACTCTACATTTGTTGTGTGGCTGAGGTCGGCTTAAACTGAGCCCCTACTCTCTGCCTTTCAAACGCAGGGGTCTCGCGTGCACCAACACTCCCCGCTCTTCTATTTATCAGCCCTTGGGAAGCGCTCACCTTTGGGTATTGTGAATATCGAAGCTATGAGCTCTCCAAATAACTCCCCTACCGCGAGGTTTTGATCCCCGCAAGTATCACAGGCAAGCTGGGCCTCAGTTTCCCATTAAAAGGAATAGATTTTCTAAATACGACTCTTTTCCCAGGCGGTACCTGAGGGGTGAGCTGCCAGGGCGGGTCCCTCTGGAGTTGTCTCTCACAGATAAGACAGGTCCGGATGCCCTTGCAGCCGCACTCCTGCGAACGTGAAACTTCGGTCGATGCCGCTGCCATAGCACCCTACGAGTACCTAGATCGCAAGCGTGAGGCGCCGGGGCCGCTGGGACTTGAAGTCTTCGCACGCGGAAGTAGGAGGCAAGGCTTGAGGCCGGCGTTCAGCTTCCTTCCGGTCGCCGCGGACTCTCAGAGCGTTTGCTGTGTGCCACTCCTGGGATCCGCGGCATCCGGCCTTGGTGACCAGACTTCGTGGAGGCGCGGCTTCGGATGAGTGCGCGGCCACCCATGGCTCCTCTCACGCCGCAACTGCTTCTGCAACGTGGGCGACCCAAGACCAACAGGCTGGGGAAGATTCAGAGTCTGAAGTAAGAGCAGGCGGATTTGAAGTGCATCCGGGGCGTGGAGTTTTTTTCCCCCGCCCGGGTCCTTTGGTGGGCGGGGTGCAATGCTCAGACCCCCTCCCTACCCATCTCCTAAACGGGTTATTCTGTTATCTGGGAGTCGGGTCCCTATGGAGCTTCTATCTGGCGCCAAACGGAGATGCGGGAGATACTGGCAGCCCCAGCCCGGAGTCAGGTGGAGCTGGAGCGAGCGTCCTTAGCCCTACGGAGGGTCCAAAGACTGTTTGTTGAGCACTCACTGGAATATTGAGGAATCCTGGGTAACATGTAAGGAGCCTGCAGGAACGAGTAAAAACAAGAAGAAAATTGGAAGCCTTAGGTTCTAAAGTCGTTAAAGTATCTAGTGCTCGAAAACCCCACCCCCACCCCCTCGCGAAAGACTTAACGGCATGCGTTTAGAGCTAGCCTGGGCTACTTTCTTTTTCTTTTTGGTTTTTCGAGACAGGGTTTCTCAGTGTTACAGCCCTGATTGTCCTGGAACTGGCCTTGAAGACCAGGCTGACCTCAAGCTCACAGTAATCCACCTGCCTCTGCCTCCCAAGTCCTGGGATTAAAGGCTGTGTCACCATGCCCAGCAACCAAAGATTCTTTAAGGGAGGGGAAGTCGGGCCAGAGAAATGGTTTTACAGCTAATGATGTCTGTCACCAAGCCTGAGTTCAATCCCTTGGACCCAGATAATGGAAGGAGAAAACCAGCTTCCTATAAACCTGACCTCCTTACCCACATTTTAGACCCTGCCAATCCATATACACATACCACACACAGATACATAGACACTCTATAATGAATACAAATGTAGTTTAGAAAGTGGGGAGTCGGAACTGCTGGTGGAGCTTAGTTGGTACAATGCTTACAGGATATGCCCAAAGCCTGAGTCTCCATAGATTCATCCCTACCACTACCTGAACCACCTGAGTGGTGGCACATGCCTGTCATCCCAGCACTTGGAGGTAGAGGCAAGAGAGTAAGTTCAGAGTTTTCCTGGACTACGCAATTGTGGATTGAGCTCTTGAGTTTTGAGGCCAGCCTATTCTCCATAGTTTAGGATATCCAAGTTAAAACAAAAGAGGTCCGTGCTTGCACAAGAACTTTCTTGGTGAAATCCCATCTGGGCAGATGGGTGATGAGGGGGAAGGGTCTGCTCAGACCCTTGAACTCTGCTCATCTCTGCCCTCACCCCAGTCTGTCCGGGCTGGAGCTGCTCTCAAAGCATTTGGATCCCAATCTCCTGGGGCGCCTGAAGAGGCTGAAGGAACTTGACCTCTCAAACAACTTGCTGGAGACGCTGCCTGCCAACCTGGGCCTACCCCATCTGCGAGTCCTTCGCTGCACCAACAACCAGCTGGGGGATGTCACCGCCTTGCACCAGTTCGAAGAACTTGAGGAGCTCAATCTAGAAGGCAACCCCTTCCTGACGGTGAGAGGGAGGTTCCACCAGCCCAGATACTTAGGACCAGGACTGTATGGGCAGACTCAACCTTTGCTACTTCTTTTGGGTTTTGTTTTGTTTTGAGTCAGGGTCTCATGTAGTACAGGCTAGTTTCAGATCAATTACGGAGCCACGGATGGCTTTGATCTTCTGGTCCTCCTGTCTTTGACCTCCTGAGTTTTGGCCATGATCCACCAGGCCAGGTTTATGCAGTACTGTAGATCAAACTCAAGGCTTTGTGCATGTTAAGCAAGCAGTCTGCTAACTGAGCTACATACCCACTCTGGTTTTTTGTTGTTTTGCTTGTTGGAGACAGAGTCTTGCCTTGTAACCCAGACCAGTCTCCAACTCACTGTCGCAGACTGGCATCAAACTCGAAACATCCCTACCACACTCTGCCTGAATATCCCTCCATCCTTTAGGTCAGTGACAACCTGAAAATCTCCTATCTCCTGCCCAAACTACGTAAGGTCAATGGCAAGGACACGGCCTCCACCTGCTCACAGGTGGAGAACATAGATCGGGAGCTGACCAACAGGGTGAGCATGATGGAAAGTTGATGGGGGCGGGAGTGGGGTGGGGGTGGGGGTCCTTGGTCATATCAAGTGGGTATTGAGTATAGAAGTGAATTTTCAGAGGCATGTAACAGAGATCCTTGCCCAGACAGCCTCAAGTCTGGTGTGTTGAGTCTGCTTTTTTTTTCCTTCCTTTGTTTGGAGACCCAGTTTCCAAGGTGTATCCAGCGGGCACTGCTGGATACCAGGGAGGCTAGTACTCTGCAGTGAGCCTTTTTTGCTGTTTGTTTTTGTTTTTTTGAGACAGGGTGTCTCTGTCTAGGTTTGGCTGTCCTGGAACTTGCTCTGGCCTTGAACTCACAGAGATTTACCTGCCTCTGCCTCCCGAGCACTGGGACTAAAGGTATATGCCACCAGTGCCCAGCAGTGAGCCATCTTTGGAGACAAGGTCTTTCTCATTATAGCCCAGATGACTCTTCTACCCTTGCCTCTCAAGTGTTGGGATTACTACCATGCCCAGTTGAACCAGGCTGGTTTCAAGTCATATGACCTTAGTTTATGCTAGCAGCAGAATAAGAGGTTATGCTTCCAGAAGCTTCCAGAAGGTGGTATAGTCAATACACTTTGTGGGCAGGAGGATATAGGGCAGAGGTGTTGTATATGGCCAGGAGACCAGGCTGGGCTGGGCCTGGATCTGGTCCCTTTTATGCCAGGTCACAGCTCACTGGGAGAAGTTCCTAGCCACCTCCAGCCCTGAAGAGGGAGCTGCCTTCACAAAGTCTGCAGTCAGGGATGTGTGTTATGGCCCTGAGTCTCTCAGGGAGTTCACCCAGTGGCGGGTATGTCATGGGGGTTGGGCTAAGGGGTTGGTTCCCCTGGCACTTCGTTGTCCCGGAGACGTCCCTGGCTCTGAAGGATTGGGGACACTTTGGGCAGTGGGATGGCTCAGGGATGGTAGCCCTAGTGCCTGGGGAGTTCCTTTCCTACCTCGAGAGGCACAAGCTCCATGGGACCAGGTGTTTGGGGAGAGCCTAAGGTCACCAGAGACTGCTCAACCTGCTGATGGCTTGGCCTTGACCAGGTACGGATGATCGCTGAGGAACTGGTAGCCTCAGGTGGGGCCCAGGTGCAGGAGTCGGACATACCAAAGGAGCCTCCACGGGCTGCAGCTGCCTCCAAGCTCAGGGTGAGTGTGTTCCCATGTGGCCCTGCGCCATTTTGTACTAGAACACAGAGGGTCCTCTATAGGAACTCAGCTGATGTCCAAGTATGTTAGCCTTCCCTTGCTGTGAACAAAACACCTGAAGTAATCAACTAAAAAGGAAGAAAGGCTCGTTTTGGTTAAGATTTCAGTCCATAGCTGCTTGGCTTCAAGGCTATATGTATTGTGGCCTCATACGGGTTGGGCTGTGAATCTTGTGGTAGCCAAAAAGCAAAGTGCCATGTTCCAGTGTCCCCTTCAAAAGGGTGCCTATCCAGTGACCCAAGTCCCTTCATCTACATTGTACTCCTGAGTAGCCCCATAGGCTGCTGACCCAGCCTTTTAACCTTTGGAGAACATTTTAAATGTCCAGCCCTAACACAGAATAGGTTCCCCCTATGGCTCAGTTCTTGTTTTCCAGCCTTTGAGAGGATATAAGTTCAACCTGTAGCCAGGGGAGGAAACCCCTGGGGCATGGTCACAAGGTTAAAAGCCCCCTATCTTCTTCAGGCCAGAACGGCCTCAAAACGGCCAGATAACGTTCCATTCAGCCTCCCTTCCACCAAGCGAGTGCGTGCCTCCCTCCCAGCCCAGACAGAGAGCAGACCTAGGGACTCTGGTGGAGACCAGGTAAGCTCTCCAGGTGGCAGGGGGAGTGTGCCAGAGGAGGCAGGCCAAGGGGCACCCATGACCACCTGTGCCCCCACAGGCTGCCCTGCACCTGGAACCCCTGCACTTCCTGCAGTGTCATAGCAGAAACAACAGCCCTAAGGACCTGGAGACCCAGCTGTGGGCCTGTGCCTTTGAGCCGGCCAGGGAAGAGGGTGCGTGCTTGGCTAATGGGCAGGGGGAGGCTTGGGTCACACAGTGGTGCTCAGCAGGAGACAAGATTTAAGATACCTGGGAAATTCAGTGAGTTGATCTCAAGATAGGAAGGGATGGAGAGCTGGCTTACTGGATAAGAATGGTTGCTGCTCTTGTAGAGGCATCTCCTAAGGGTGGCCTTCAATTGCCAGTAATACCAGCTCTAGGGGACTTGATGCCTCCTCCATCCTCCATCCCCTGCACTTATGTGCACCCCCATGACACATGTATATAGCCACTAATTTTTTTCTAAGATAAAAAGGCCATGGATGTAGTATAGTGGTAGAGTGCTTGCCTGTCATGTGTGAGGCCATGTGCCTCAAAAAATAAAATAAAATTAAGTGGCATGGAGGCCAGGAAGGACAGTAAGCAGGAACTTTACAAAAAAATATTTTTATGTGGCTGATCCCATAAAACAGGGCACTCAGGGGCCACATCCCAGACGGTGGCCACATGTGGCGGAGAGACTGTTTGTGTGATAGACTGCCAGACAGGCCTCGTACTCCATAAATACAAGGTACCAGGCGAGGTGAGTGCCAGCGTTCCCAAGACTGCTGGGTTCTGGCGTAAGAGCCCCGAGGGTGGAGGTCCATGCTACGCTGTTTCCTGTGAAGTTAGTTATCTTGGTGGGGATGGAACCCAGCGTCTCAGGCCCAATAAGAGGGCTTTGCCTCTGAGTCCTCAGGCCCTGTTTAACAGTGTTCAGCCACCCACAGCCCTCCTGGGAGCTCTGCGTTGTTGTTGTGCCTCACTACCCGAGGCTAGCCCTCCAAGCAGGTTGTTGCTTGTTCCCTGCTCATGACTGTTTCCTTCCTCCCACCCTCCTCAGGAGTTCTTCTCGGTGGCCTGGACCGCCCTGATGGTGGCCACCCAGGCAGGCCACAAGAAGCGCTGGAACATGCTGGCAGCTGCAGGCCTTCGGGGAATGGTCCGGCTGCTCCACGTGCGTGCAGGCTTTTGCTGCAGTGTTATCCGGGCTCATAAGAAGGCCATCGCCACCCTCTGCTTCAGCCCCACCCATGAGACTCATCTCTTCAGTAAGACCCTCGCCTCTGGGCTTTCCCAGCATTATAGTCTTTCCTGCTGTGGTAGCCTTGGTTCTCTTTTTGGGGGTGGTAGGGCTCAGGATGCTGGGCCCAGATGGCATTGGTTGGAAGTGAGGTAGCTTCTTGTCCGACCAAGATTTCCATTTCAGGTTTATTTCTACCGTGCTATGGGGCCTTGAAGTTTCCTGGCAACTCAGGCTCCTCTGTTTCTCTGTCTGGGACCAGGGGAGCTAATACTGCCCCTTGGATATGGTGAGCCCAACGAAGGTGACAGATGTGCTACAGAGATGGCTATGAAGCTGTGCACACTGGGTTCAGGCAGGACTGGGAATTGTGGGCCCATGAGTTCTTGTCCTAGCCATGGTCTGCCTTTCCTGCCTCTGATGAGCTGGTTGAAGGACCCACAGTCTCAATCTGCAAGAGGGACCAGGATCTTCTCAGGGATACCTCTCTCTTTCTCCATCCCCTCCTCAGCTGCCTCCTACGACAAACGGATCATCCTCTGGGACATTGGGGTACCCAACCAGGAATATAAGTTCCAGGCGAGGTGAGGCTATGGACTGGCCTGGAGAGGGGCGGACTCCTGAGGGTGAGTTCCATGGGCCACAGCTCATGGTTTTCACACATGTTGGCAGCCAGCTCCTCATGCTCAACTGCACTTCTGTGCCCTTGCGCCTCTGCCCTGTCCCCTCCTGCCCGGATGACTTCCTGCTGGCTGGCTGTGAGGGAGGCTGCTGCTGCTGGAATGTGCGGCTAGACCAGCCCCAGAAACAGAGGTGAGGATGCTGTGGATGCCTGGAAAGCTGGGCTCCACAGCTGGGTGCACATGGGCCCTGGGCACACCACAGTGCTGATTGATGGGCTGGGCTGCCCCAGAAGCCGTGTTCATGGTCTGTTCTCTTTAAACACCACACTACAATTATCCACCCGAGCCCTGGGCCTGTCACTCACATCCGCCCTAGCATGATGTCCACAGTTGTGGGAAAGACCAGTGATTTCTATCCCAGGGCTCAATGCAGGTAGTGTAGATAGGATGTGCACCTTTGGTGATGCACCTTTGTGGCTCATCTGTCTGTGTGAAAAACCCTGAGACCTTCAGCTTGGGGCTCCTGTCCTCGGGTGGGGGAATATGACATTAAACATGAGGGCTGGGGCTATAGCTCAGTCTAGCTGACTGAGCACACACGACACTCTAAGCACCACATAAACTAGGTGCAATGGCGCATGCCTGTTCCCTCAGCTCTTGAAAGGTTTAGAACACCAGGAGTTCATATTTATACCTTTAGTAAACACAAGGCACAGAGGTGTAAACTAAGGTAAAAACCTGCTAGCTTGGTGAGGTATATAAAGTAAACGTTCACAAGCCTGATTCTACAGCTAAAATGCTAGCTCTAAAGAAATCTCTGTCCTTTACCCAGTCTTAACCTTACTCTTGAGTCTTACCTTACTCCAAACCTATGAGGGCTCCATAAATCACTTTCTTGGAATACTGGGTTTTGCTTCTCTGTGCAAGCCCAGAAAGAAAATCCCTCTCTCTTATCTGGAGCTCCTCCACGGGGGCTCTTCCAAGCCAGAAAAGAGCTTGAAAATGTCCAATTGCTATCAAAGAATCCTCTAGCTTTTCCCTTACACCCTGGGCAGGCCGAACCATTGTCACTGTCACTGGTGCTGGGTTGCAAGCCAAGTCAATAGGGACAGCACCATTTCACCTTTAAGGTGGGGCAGCTCAGGGCCACCTGGCTGAGTTTGTCTTGGGTCATAAAGCAAAGACCTTAAGATTTCTCCCAAGCAATTTACCTTAAAATAGGAACTTTCCATTCTTTAGCATTGTCATCTATGGAGGGATTCAGAGACACACCCAAACTGCATCTGGCATCCATTTATAAATTTTGCTAATGAGTAGGTTTTCTCTGTACAATAATCAGACCCCCTGCAACAGGCCAGCAGTGGTGACAGGGGACTTGTGCAGAGAGCCTGGAGCTGTCAGAGAGGACAGCAGTGTGAGGGCGCCACTGGGGAACGCTAAGGAATCACTTTTGCTCAGCAGGTGGAAATGTCTCTGAGCAGTGAGGCTCATAGGCAGTGGTATCAGCAGAATTTGGTTTGTGCTGCCTGTCACAGAAGCCTATGAGCAGAGGTGGGATTTGAATATTAAAACTGTCCTTTATTGAGAGGGCCAGGAGGGAAAGCCTGAGGGGAATCTGCTTGCCCCCTGCTCCAGCTGTGGGGAAGTTTTCCCAATGCAAGGGTTACAGCTCTGCTCTGAAAGGTATCCTGGCAGACAGGAACACCACAAAGTCAAACCACACAGAAAACTTCACATAAGAGATTTATGGGGGGGGGGGGGGGACCCAGGAGGGTTGCCTCTGCTCATGCCAGAGGCAGCAGAGAACTGAGCAGATGGTGGAGTTCTATAGGTTCTTGGGGGTGGAGCTTCCCAGGATGGCAAGGGATGTGGTCTGTTCTTTGGGGCAAGCTCAGGGATTGCTGGGATTTTCTTTTCCTTGTAGGTCAGGACATGACCACTTACTGCCTTGAGGAGCCAGAAGGCATCTGTTAGAAAGCAGCTGTTAATTAATGGCTGTCAGGGAAGTCTAGGGGGTTGGAGTGGCAGACACTTTCTTGTGCCTTAAGGATTTATAAAGTCAGTACAGGGAAAGCTTGCATTGGTCTGAATAGCCAACACCAGTGAATCCCTCCCTTTCTACAGCTGTTCTGTCCTTGGTCCTGGGAGGGAGGGGTACTGAAAGCACCTTCTAGCTGTCAATTCTAGACGACCAGCCCTTCCTGACCCAGTGCTCCCATCCTGTGACTCCACCTATACACCCAGTAGATGCCCCCCTCCCCCCTTAGGACAAAGCTCTCTGGGCTGGAAACCCAGCCCTAAGCAGAACCACCACATGGGTAAGGCTAGGGTCTTCTGCAGGACATGCGAGGTGGACTTCGTCTTCTCTGAGGATTCCAAGGTGTCGGGACAGAGAGTGGATGGGCTGGCATTTGTGAATGAAGATGTGGTGGGTGAGTTAGTCCAGCTGGGACACCCTGGGCTTGGGCCTAGCTCTAAGGGTACTGAGGCCCCTGTTGGGGAACAGGGAAGTTGTGGTGACAGCAGGCCTGGGCCCTTATCTCCTCTGCAGCTTCCAAAGGGAGTGGACAGGGCATCATCTATCTGTGGAGCTGGAGCCAGACATGGGCAGGGCGGGGCAGCCAGTCTGTGCTGCCTGTGGTCATCCTGGCCCGGCTGCAGTGGTCAACTACCAATTTGGCATACTTCTCACTCAGCACCTGTCCCGGTGAGCCTGCCCATTCCACCCCACCCGCTTCCCACCCACCCCCTCTCCCCATCTCCATCTTAGGCTCCCATTTGTCCTGGTAGACAAAAACCTGGTGATGTGTGGGGATGAGGAAGGCAGTGTGTGGATCTATGACGTTGAACACCTACTGAAGCAGCCATCTCCACTGGCAACAACTCCGCAGGCCCCAACACAGGTACTGTTGCCACGTGGGCATCCTACAGATCCTGCCTGGCATCTCTGGGTTGCAGGAGCCTAGCGCCTTCTTTTCCCTTCTCAGATCCTGAAGTGGCCTCAGCCAATAGCATTGGGCCAACCAGTGACCAAGACCATGGTAAACACAGTAGTGGCCAATTCAGCCTTTACCTACCTCACTGCTCTGACGGATTCCAACATCGTGTCCATCTGGAAGTGCTGCTAGCTTGCACAGGGCAGCGTACCAGGACATGGCTTATTGGGGCTAGTGGTAGAGGTATTTGTACCAGTGAGTATTTTTATTAAATTCCATTGTGGACTAGAGGCCAGTGGAAAATGAGTATAGTCACGCAATCCCCACAGGGGTTCCTACCTTGATAACTCAGGCAGCCCCAGGCTCTGCCCAGCCTGTGGTTTGGGTTTCTGTGACAGGTCATCAAGTCTGATAGCCTACATGTTGCACACAGGCTCCTGCTATACTTTATTAGGAAAGTAACGGTCTATGTACAGAATGGGGCTGTGTCCAGTGTGCAGCTACAGAGAGCTTAAACTAGCTGTCCTCGTCGAAGGTACTAAGAAGGGCCCTGAGGACGTATGCACCAGCCTTACAGCCATTAAGCAGTGCTTCACTTTGCTACTCAATCCCTTCTTGCTTGTCCTTGATGGCCACCTGAAGAGGAAGGACAAAGGCAGTGAGGACAATGGAATGACCCAGCATCTCCAGCTTGTAAGGCACCAAGAACCTGGTGCTTAGTCCCCCCAAATGCAGCACTTCCGAGAGTACAGACAGTAGAAGGCAGGCCAATTAGCAGAGGTGTCAGAGTGCCTCAGCCGGCTCCACCCATCCTGCTCTGTGGCACCTGCTTGCTGAGGGTTGGGGATGGAGCCAAGTGGGATACCCAGCAGGGTGATATCTCACACTGAGGGTTCCTGGCCAAGAACTGTGACTCCTACCCTGGGATGGACTGCTACTAGACAAAAGCCCTGAATCTCAGGGGCCTTATGAACCAGAGTAGCCAGTGGCAAAGGGAGAGATTTTTGGTGTTTTGTTGTTGTTTCAGGGTGTTTGTTTTCTGTTTTTGGTGCTGGGGATGGTACTCAAAGCCTTGATTGAGTTGGGCAAACATTGAACCACTAAGCTATGCCCCAACCCTCACTAGGGATTCTAAGTGTGTTGGGGCAGCTCTACTACTGAATCATGTAGCACACAGCCCACCCCAGTTCCTCACCCGGAATCGTTCCTCCAGAAGGGAGAGCTCACTGATGAGGTCTGTGATGGCATTGGTGAAGGCCTCCTGAGGGCTGTAGTCTGGGGTGGTCTGTACACGGATGATGATCTTGTGCTCCAAGGGGTGAGGGACTTTGTAGCCGGCAAACAGCACCTGTGGGTCCTTCAAGAGCTGGCTGAGAAATGGAGGGTTCACTGTGAGGTCGGTCAGACCTGGCAGGCTTACTAACCAAAGTATCCCCTCACCCTGAATAAAGCAGGCCTTCACCTCAGCTCCTCAGGAGGACTGTAAGGTCAAGGGCAACCTCGGCAAGTGAGGCTATCCTAGGAAGTCAAGAGGGCTAGGGATGTAGCTCAGTGGTAGAATAGTTGCCTAGCATGCATGAGGCCTGAGGTTCCCTCCCAACACTAGGGGGACAGGGAAACCAAGTTAAAGGGACTCAAAACCATACAGAGACCCTGTTATGATGGCACCCTTTATCACAGAAGTTGAGAACCTCTTAAGTGGCTGCAGGCTATACCTAAGCCAGAACATTCAAGGCCCCATCTCTAGGTACAGGAGGCAGGTACAGTGAGAAGAGGAGGGCCAGGCTCTCTCAGTCCCCAGGTGGCTGGCTGTATATTCAGCCCTTTTCCACAGCTGAGAGAGGTCGAGAGCCTAAGGTCATGTGCTCTTACTGGCCCCTACCACATACCTGAAGAGCTATAGATGGGAGCTGGGATACTGACTGCTTTTCAAGAGGCCCTGGCTTTAATTCCCAGTACCCACATAATGGGCAGCTCACATCTAACTCTAGTCCCAGGGGATCCAACACTCCCTTAAGGCATCTAAGGACGCCACATGGTACACAGATGTCCATGCCATATACGCACGAGCTGCAGGTTAGGCTGGAGAAATAGCACAATGGTGGAGCACCTATTGCTCCTGTAGAGTCAGGGGGCTCACGCCTGGCTTTAACTCCAGCCCTGGGGATTCAACAACCTCTCCTGGCTTGCTCAGATACACACTCATACAATATATACTTCTTTTCTTTTTTTTTTTAAGCTGCAGGTTGGACTGGAGAAGTGGCTTAGCAGTTAAGAGCACCCACACTGCAGCTAACAACCTGTTCTGGGAGATCTAGTGCCTTCTGACCTTCCTGGTAACAGGCACACATGGTAGACATACAGAGGCCAAACTCTGATAAAAGATTTCATAAAGGTCATGTACTGTAGCCAGGTGTGGTGGCGTGTGCCTTTAATATCAGCACTTGGGAGGCAGAGGCAGTCGCCTTACTGTGAGTTTGAGGCTAGGCTGGTCTACAAAGTGAGTCCAGGACAGCCAAGGCTCTACAAAGAAGCTCTGTCTTGAACCCCCCCCCCCCAAAAAAATCATATGCTGCTCTTACAGAGGACCAAAGTTCAATTTCTAGCACCCAGGTCATATGGGAGACATCTTTAACTACAACTCCAGGGAATTCAATATCTCAGAGAACACCAGTACTCACACCCAGGGACAGAAATACAAGTAATTTTTTAAAATTTGGAGGGTAGTTGGGTAGTGGCGGCAAACACCTTTAATTCCGGCACTCAGGAGGCAGAGGCAGGTGGATCTCTGAGTTCAAGGCCAGTGCCAGGGTACACAGAGAAACCCTGATTCAGAAAAAAGTTGGAGGCTAAAGAAAAGTTCTAGGCATCACAGGTTTCCATCAAATGTAGGGGGTTGGGGTCAGGTGAGGGGGGATAGTCCTGCTGGTTTTTGGTTTTGTTTGTTTGAGACAGGGTCTCTAGCTCTTGGCTATCCTGGAGCTCACTATGTAGACCAGACTGGCTTTGAACTCACAAGAGCCTCTGCCTCTCAAGTACAGGAATCATGGGTGTGTTCCATAATACCCAGCACCTGCTGCCCTCTTGATGCCTGTTAAAATGAAATCCCGCTTTGCTGGAGCTCCCTGACTGGCTCTTGGCCAAGAGGCAATTGCTGGGGCTTTCTGCACAGCTTAGACTGCATAAACCAGCCAGCACACATACCTGGAATCTCAGCACTTGGAAGGTAGAGGTGAGAAGGATCAGGAGTCTCTGATCAGGGCATCCTCTGTTACATAGGGAACCTGAGGCCAGCCAACCTTACTTAAGACCAGGCATCCAAAAGTCAGCATAGAAACAAGCCTTGTGTGACCAGACCAGTAAGTGCCAGGTTGGGGGAAAGAACCTGAACTGAGAGTAGGCTGAGGAGAGACAGGAAGATGCTGTCATAGGACGCATGCTCAGCCTACAGAGCCCAGTGATACCCCAGAGGGCCTCTGGCCTGGGACTTACGATTTAATGATGTTCCCTAGAGTGTGGTCTTCTTTGTTGATGGTGAACAGGCAAGCATTGGGCACCTTAGTGTCCTTGTTAATGGTGATTCTAGAAAGAGAAGGAGGCAACAACTGAGGGTGACTGCTCTCCCAAGCCCACATCCAGCCATGTACCCTAAGGGTCAGAATACCCCCTCTGTGGTCAAATATCATTGACCTGGGCTGTTTGTACTACCTTGTAAAGTAAGGCACGCAGCCCTTTTGACATATGCACTGAACAGTAGCTTTAAACTAGTGTGACTAAATTCTTACCTACAAGAACCAACTGGACATGGTGGCGCACACCTTTTTCCCAACTCCTGGGAGGCAGAGGCAAGTGGATCTCTGAATTTGAGGCCAGCTGGGTTTACAGAGTGAGTTCCAGGACAGCCAGCTACATAGAGAAACCCTGACTTGAGAAAACAAAACAAAAACCAAGAGCCAGGAGGCACTTAGTCCCTAATGCCCCCAACAATCAAGGCAAGTCCAACTCCATCTTTCTGTAAGCTCTGCTATCCCCGGCTGTATTGAACATAGGGTTTCAAGCATGCTAAGCAAAGCCCTCTACCACTGAGCTACAGGTCCAGCCTTTGGAAATAGTTTTCAGTCTGCTCACCCGTATAGGACCCTTTTGAGAAGTCTGGTATAGTTCAATGGTTGACTACTGAATTCACATGTATAAGGCTCCAGGCTTCATCTCTATCACTACCCCCGTTCAAACAAGTTAGGCCTGTCTGGTAGCACAGACTGGTAATCCCAGCAACATGGGAGGCTGAGGCAGGAGAGCAGAGAAAAACCTCAGCTGTCACCCTTACCTTTCTCTTTGCTTAAGGTAGGGTCTCATTTGCCATTGGATACACCATGCTAGCTGACCCTCTTATCTTCACGTCCCTGGAGGAACACTGGAAGCAGACACCCAGCAGTTTTGACACAGGTTCTGGGGATCTACACCAAAGTCCTCAACAAATGTCTTGCCCACTGAGCCATCTCCCAGCCTACCAAAAATTGTAAAAAAGTGAGGGAAAAAAAGAGCTGGAGTATAGCTTGGTGATAAAGCACTAGTTAGCATGGGGCAAAGCCTAGGGTCAATCCTCAGCACCATAAAGAAAAAAGCCAAACAAGAAACCACTTCTACCCCATGGGGCATCTTTATATGAGGGAACACCTACTAAACGATTTTTTGTTTTTGTTTTTTGAGACGATTTCTCTGTGTAACCCTGGCTGTCCTGGAACTAGCTCTGCAGACCAGGCTGGCCTCCAACTTGGAGATCTACCTGCTTCTGCCTCTCGAGTTCTGGGACTAAAGGTGGAGTAAAATCCACCGTCTGGCTAAGGATGCTCCTTTTTACCAAAGCAGAACTTCTCAGTACACAAGTATTTACTTTGTTCATGCCTGTGTGGTGAGAGAGATCAGAGGACAACTTGTAAATTGTCAGTTCTCTTCCTTCTACCATACTGATCCTGGATATTGAACTTAGGTCATCAGGCTTTTCTGTGGATGCCTGTACTTGAGCCATCTTGCCAGCCTGGTACCTGGACATTTTAGACCCAATTTCCCTTTTCTGACCAAGGGTCGTTAACAGCATCCCTTGCCTCTACCCACCAGATGCCACAGAAGCCCCATTAGGACATATATTTTCAGACACGGCCAAATGCTCTTGCCAGTGGGGCAACAACAGGCATCTGAGAACATACTCTCAAGGGAAGCTGAAGGAGCTATCAAAGGTCAAACACAAAACTCTGCATAGAAGTCTCATGGGAATGAGAAGTGTCAGTTATGGGTCTGCAGTGTATACTGTGCACTGAACAAACTCGAAAAATCTCCTTGAAGAACTTCATTATTGACTGTGACCGATTGATAGATGAAATGAGCCTTGTGCATGCTAGGTAAGCAATCTACCACAGAGATCTACCCCCCCCTCTCTCTCTATATATATTTTTTTGAGATAGGATCTCACATTAGCCCAAGCTGATTTCCAAGAAGGGGGGAACACAGGAAAGGGTTAGGGTTAGGGTTTCTTAGCAGCCCTTTGAGACGTAACTTGTCTGTCACCAAAAGAGTGCATCTGGCTACCATTAAGACAATTACATGCAGGCAGAGCCAGCGGCTCCCGCCTCTAATCTCAGCACAAAGACAAGTGGATTTCTGAGTTTGAGGCCAGCCTGTTCTACAAAGTGAGTTCCAAGACAGCCAGGGTTCCTACATAGAGAAACCCTGCCTCCAAAAACCAAAACAAAGACAATTAGATGCTTACTCTCTCTTGGAGAAGTCTGTACGTTTTATTTTACCATACGCTCTGAATGCACATACACCCAACCTGAGTGTGTCTCACTTTTTTTAGCGCCTCTTTCTCTGAACCCTCATGCTTAAGCCCATATTAAAATAGTTTTAATAAACACCAGTAATCGTGCTTCACTAAACTGGTTAGTCCTGAAGTTATTTTTTAGGGTGGAAGCCACGACCCCAGGTGTGGCCTCAGTCCCTAAAAATCTATGGGAAATCCTCAGTCTGCTGAAGAGTGTGCTAGCTGTGTCTTTTTCACAGCTGCCATCATGAGCCTCCTGCCCCAATAGCCAAGTGACTCGGTGTCCTCGAGCCTCAGTTTTCCCACTGCAAAACGCATGCACTCGCCAGCGCCTGAAGTCAGGGAAGCACGCACGGAGCAGAATAGAATGTTCCAGGCAAAGCCCGCTTCGGTTCCCTCTAGGCAGGAGCAGCACGGCGCTCCGCCGAAGCTGACGGCCAGCGGGCTCCTATACTACCGTCCCCGCCTCAGCCGGCCTCCACTTACTTCTTCTCACCCTCGAAGAGCAAGAACGACTCGAAGGCCGGAGGGGCGTTCATCCTAGCGCCGCGCTCTCCGCCTCAGACTCCAGCCGCAAGCACCACAGCGCCCCGAAGCGCGATCACTTCCGGGTTACTCAGATGCAGCCAATCAGACTAAGCACCTGGGCCCGCGCCCTCTGGCGGGCCGGATGATCCACTTTACGCAGGCGCAGCAAGGCCGAGCGAGAACGCAAGCTATGCGCATGCGTCAGTCTAGAATCCTGGTCTGCTTTCACCAGGTGGGGAAGGAGCTTGTGGTGCCGGTTGACCCTCTCTTGGGCATACAGGTAACTAAACACGCCATGTCACCTTTCCATTTTTCAGTGGTTTCTGTGGCAATCAGTCTTTTTTATTTTTTCTATTTTTAAAGATTTCTATATACAGCCGGTGCGGTGTCGCACGCCTTTGATTCCAGCACTCTGAGGCAGAGGCAGGTGGATCGCTGTGAATTCGAGCCCAGCCTGGTGTACAAAGCCAGTACAGGACAGCTAAGGTTATACAGAGAAACCCTGTCTCCGAAAACACAAACAAACAAAAAAGATTTCTATTTGCATGTCTCTGTGGGCAGGCGTATGTAGGTGCCTTTGGAGACCAAAAAAGGGTTGGGTCCTTTGGCGCTGGAGTTACAGGTAGTTGTGAGCCACCCAAAGTGGGTGCAGAGAACTGAACTCCAGTCCCCTGCAGGACGAATAAGGTTCTTAACTGCTGAGCCATTCCTCCAGCCTCCATGATGGTTCATCTTGACAACCTGTTGAACTTTAGAATCATCATGGAAACAAACCTCTATGTGGGGCCAGCAAGACAGCCCAGTGGGCAAGGGCAGTGTCACCAAGCCTGACTACTTAAATTCAGTCCCCGGGACTCGTGTGGTACAAGTTGAGAACCTCCTTCTATGCACTGTGGCATGTACTTGCACGTGTGTACGTACACTATATAATAATAATAACAACATAATAAAGCCGTTGGGTGTCTTTGAGATTATGGACAGACGTGACTGTGGAAGGGAGACTTAACCATCCTAGCTGCTAAGGTCTGAGACTGAATAAAAGATGAAAGTAAATCATCTTATTGTTTCCTGGCTACAGGTGCCTGGCACTCCTGTTGCTATGACGTCTGCACTGCTATGAACTGTACCTTCTTTAAGATGCTTCTGTCTGTTTGCATTTTTTTTTGTTGTTTTTTTTTTTTAGGTGGTTTTGTTTTGTGTTTGTTTGTTTGTTTAAGGCAGGGTTTTTCTGTGAAGCCCTGGCTGTCCTGGAACTTGCTCTGTAGACCAGGCTGGCCTCAAATTCACAGATCTGCCTGCCTCTGCCTCCAGAGTGCTGGGATTAAAGGCATGTGCCACCAGCGCCAGGACTTCTGTCCAGTTTTTAGACACAACAGGAACAATAGCTAGTACAGACTCAATCTCCCAGGAATTGGAAACACAGGCATGAGCCACCCTATTCGTTGGTAGGTGAGCTACCCGCATCACCGTATAGCATGGATAACGCAAGTGTCCCAGGAAAGAAGTGAAGACAGTGATGTCAGGTCCCAGAGGGCTCTGGAGCCCTTCACATCCTGGGTCACACTCACCCTCGCCTCTGCATATCGGCTTGTCGCTCTGGAGTTTCTCAGATACTCCATCCAGTCATATCTAGGCCACCTCATCCACCTTCAAGGCTGAAGGTGCAAAGATAATGCAGGCCTCTAGCTCAGCTCTTATGTCTCCTTTCTTTTTTCTTTTTCTTTCTTTCTTTCTTTTCTTTTTCTTTTTTTTTTTTTTTTTTTTTGAAACAGGGTTTCTCTGTATAGCCTTGTGTGTCCTGGACTCACTTTGTAGACCAGGCTGGCCTTGAACTCACTGAGATCTGCCTGCCTCTACCTCCTGAGTACTGGGATTATAGGTGTGCACCACTACCGCCCACTTTATGTCTCCTTTCAAACTGGAAGAAGGGGAGGAAGAACAAACAAAAGATACTGCCTGCATCCCAAGGTTCTCCAGTCATGGCCCCAAGCTTGCAGTCACCTTAGATTCTAGGAACAGCAGAGCCTTGACAGATTACTCCAGGAGGACATCAGTAGGATTAATAATCATCTCACAGAAAAGAGTTTGACTCTTCAAGCAATAAGGATTTCTTCAGGCCAACCCGGGAACCAGAGCTGTGATGATGAGAAACCATACCTCACCTTGACCAGTACCACTTAATTATGCATACCCCCTCAGTCCCTGTCTCAGTGCTTTCCCTATCTAACCAAAAGCTCATGTAGTGCCCACAGATAGACTTGGGAGTGTTACCAGAATTCCTTCCCCAATTGGACTTCACATCTACTCCTCTTCATGAGGTTCCCTTGATAAGCCAAAGAATAGTTCCACCACGGTTACCCCTTGGGGAACCAATGAGGTTCTCAGACATACAGAGCATAGTGAGGGATTGCTGACAGTATGCAGGACCCCAAAGAAGTCTTCACCTAGCATGTGTGATGGCTTTCCCAAGGTCACATAGATAGAACCTCTCCTGTTAGCCTTCCATAGCCTATGTACTCAAGCACTTTCCTGAGACCCCCAAGAGCAAGTGCAATTAGAGCAGATGACCCTCCTTATCCATTCCTATGAGGGAAAATTAGCAGACATATGTAGTGGGATACATGTGTAATTTAATATATTAATATAGAATATATGTAAATAATATATTATTTAATTTTATTCTCTGTGCATTGGTATATAGGTGTCAGAATCATGGAACTGGAGTTATAGATAGTTGTTAGCTGCCATATGGGTGCTGGGAATTGAACCAGGGTCCTCTGGAAGAACAGACAGTGCTCTTGACCACCACTGAGCCATCTCTTCAGCCCCCAGTGGTAGACTTGCAGGCAGCCACAACTGATCTAATAATGATGGCTGCTTTGCTTGGTGGATGAATTTTCTAACTGGAAGTCACTGGACGCTCCCCCCCCCCCTTTCTGTTGTTTTTTTGAAACAAGGCTTCTCTGTGTAGCCTTGTCTGTCCCAGACTCACCTTGTAGACCAGGCTGGCCTCTAAATCACAATCTGCCGCTGCCTTTCTGAGTGCTGGGATTAAAGGCATGCACCACCACCTTGGGCTGCTGGGAAAATAGTTGAACAGGCCTAGTCAAGAGTTAATTAGTTTGCCAGGACTGTATGAGGTGGCCCACGCCTGTAATCCCAGCACTCTGGGAGACAGATGCAGGCAGCTCTCTGTGAGTTTGAGGCCAGCCTGGTCTACAGGACCAGGACAGCCAAGGCTACACAGAGAAACTCTGTCTTGAAAAAAACAATAATTCCAACAGTGCTAGGGTGCTGTGGCTTAGCACTAGACCTCCTTCTGAGAACCTTCCGCTGAGGGGTTGGGGTGTGGCTCACATTAAGCATCTTCCCCCCCAATTTGCACAACTCGGGTTCAGACTCAGGAACCCAGGCCCTCCCACAGGCTAGACAACCACACTCATTTGGCTGGTTTTTGTTTTTATTGAGACAGTCTCAAACTGTAGCTCATAAGTGGTTTCAAATTTGAAATGCTTCTGTCTCGGCTTCCTGAATGCTGGGAATACAGGTATGTGTTATTGTGCCCAGCTTCTGACTAAATTGCTTATGGCCCTGGGCATGGAACCCAGAGCCTTATGTGCCAGGCAGATGCCCTACCACTGAACTGTATTTACTGACTGAGAGTAGTTTTGAACACACCATGTGAATTTGCACATGGTGGCTCAGGCCTGTACAGCCAGTACTTTGGGGATGGAGTCAGTAGGATCAGTTCAAGATCATCCTCAGCTACACAGTTGAGTTTGAGGACATCCTGGACTATATGAGACACTGTCTCAAAAATAAAGGGACGAGAGAAGTGAGTGGTGGAGTGCTTGCTGAGCACACGTGGAACCCTGAGTTTAGCTCTCAGCACTGCATAAACTCTGCATGGCTCACACCAGTAACCTCAGTACATGGGAGGTGGAGGAAGGAAGATCAGGAGTTCAAGGTCATCCTTGGCTGTATAACAAGTTTGATGGCATCTGGGTTATATGACAAACCCTGTCTTAACTCTTCCAGAAAAAAACACATAATAATAATATTATTAATAATAATAATAATAGTAATAATAATACACCAGTTGAATTGGGAGCTGGACATCCCCTGAAGAGTTTAAGTTAGCCTGGGTATAGTGAGCCTGGGTATAACTCCACTTTGAAATAAAAAGCCGTCTTGACTGGGAGCTCAATTCAGGTACCTGGAAATATCACAGAATGTACACTTGGTAGAAAACAAAGTTAACTCTCCTAGCAACAGCCTCCAGGAAATATCACAGAATAAACACTTCATAGAAAATAGAGACAATCTCCCTGGCAATAATCAATGAGAACTGGTTGAAAAATTCTCCCCAATGTTTCAGATATAGTTTAGAATAATAGCCATTGTGATTATAGTTTAGGCAATTGTGATTCAGAGGTCACCTCGCCCCTCTAACTTTTACTTAATCCTGTAACATCAAGGCATGTCTCTCCCCCCCCCCCGCTATCATGGAAACCCCCTGCTCACAGACTTTCCCTTTAAGAACCCTGCTCACTCAGGGCTAGGGGTCCCACTTTTCTACTGCTGTGTCAGTGAGACTTGGGTCCTGAGTTTGATTGCTCTCATAATAAAGCTCTCTTGCTATTCCATCAAGTCGTCTCCTGGTGGTCTCCGAGGGTTCCGTGAACCTGGCATTACACCCCTTACTCCTTCCTCTGGCAGGAGCAGAACTGCAGCCAGGGGCCACTTCTGTGGCAAGGCTTCCCATTTAGGGACAACATAGAAGGAAGATGTTGGCTGAGTCTGTCTAGATCAGCTGTTTTCAACTGGTAGATCTTCACCCTTTTAGAGGTCAAATGACCCTTTCACTTAAGACCATCGGAAAACCTAGATATTTATGAGTTTCAACAGTAGCAAACAATTTTTTTCTAGACAGGGTTTCTCTGTTAAGAGAAACTTGTTAAGAGCCTTGGCTGTCCTGGACTTGCTCTGTAGACCAGGCTGGCCTTGAACTACAGAGATCCACTTGTCTTTGCCTCCCAAGTGTTGGGATTAAAGGTGTGCACCACCATGTCCAGCTAACAGTAGCACAATTTATAAAGTAGAAATGAAAATAATGTTATGGTTGGGGTCACCACAACATGAGGAACTATATTAGAAGGTGACAGCATTGGGAAGGTTGAGAAGCACTGCTCTAGATGGACACTTCCTGGGATTCTTTTTCTTCTAAGGCATGAATGAAGGCCCTGCCCACCCACACTTGAGAGCACTAGTCCATCATCCACAAAAGCAGCACAGCACATGGCCTGGGTATCATGGGGAAAGACAAGGAAATGACAGGGGCTCTACCCACTCCCACCCCAGTGACCCCATCCCCAATCTAGCTGCCCATCAATTGCAGCTCTGCATCCTTCTCTAACCTTAGCAGAGTGACTGGAAACTTGGCTTGGTAACCCATAGAAGATGAAAGGGGGCCCCGTGACCCTGTGCAGTCTGTAGGGATGCTCTGAACAAAGGGGCTTGCTGTGGTGTCCCAGCTTCTGGCTGGGAAGACCCATCGTGCTCCACAGTTTACAAAATGGAGGGGTGTGGAGAGGATCATGGGATAGCAGTTGGGAATCTAAACAGGCCTGGCCCCAGGAATAAAAAAATGACCTGCAGAAAGGCCATGCTGGTGACCCCAGTCCTTGGTCAAACCCCCATCCCCATATAGGGTCCCCTGAATTCATGCTTCCTTGGACCCCACTGCAACACGTCAGCACCTTGGCAGTCAGGGCACATTTATTAGTGGCAGCAGAGTACTGTGACACCCAACCTAGGAGGTCAGACAGTGGTGATGGCTGAGAGTGAGGCAATGCAAGGTGGACAACCTGGCCTCCTGGGGTTGGGTCTGTCCTTGGTGAAGACTCTGGGTCATGGGGATTACAAAAGCAGTAGATCTCCCAATGAAGCAAGTGCCACTGTTATCCCCCAATAGTTATGGACAAGGCCATGTTGGGCCACAGCCCTCACCAGGATGACTGGGACAAGGATCCTGAGCAGGTCAGGGATCTCCAAACACCTGACAGGGGCTTCATGGACACCTCACGTCTGTAGCTCTAGAAGTCGATGGGGCTCTCTGGGTGGTGGGCCAGCCAGGCTGGAGCTGTGGGCATCTTGAAGGTCTTGTAGCACATGAAACAGCTGGGCCAGTGGGTCCTCGGGAGCTGAGTGCAGATACATTGTGAGGTGGGCAGATATGGCTCCAGGGGTCCAAGAGAGGCCCTACCCATGTGTCCCTGTAGGCAGCTGAGGCCACCAACCCAAGTTCCAGGTGAAAAGGACCTACCTCCACCACGTCCTGTAGGTGAGATGCCTGTTTCTGTTTCCCCACTCAGTATCCGGTACTTCTCCCTGCAGAGGAAGGCAGCTTGAGGGCCAGCAGCCACACCTACCTTGCTGGAACTACTAAAGATGTCACATGGGCTCCCTGAGCTGGAGGTGGCTCTAGGGTACAAACAGATGCTTCCAGTCTACAAGGAATAAATACAGGCCCAGCTTCCTCTTTTCAACTTCCAGCCATATTCCTCTGCTGCCCACTATTCAAATATGGATAGGCCAGAAGCCTCCCCCATCCTCCACACCTTTTAAAGCTGTTCTCACCATACAGTCAAGCCTGATCTTGAAATTGCAATCCTCCTGTCTCAGCCTCCCTAGTGCAGGGGTACAGGTGTGACCACCATGCCTGGACAGAAAGCCAACAAACCAAGCCAAACTGTGTCACTCTGGGTTTGTAGAGACAGTGGGAAATAAGCCAAGTGAAGGTTCCCAAATGCCAGTTTTGGGAGGAATTTAGGTGTGGAGCTGGATTGAAAGAGCCCAGAGTTTTTTGTTGTTACTGTTTTGGTTTTTCGAGACAGGGTTTCTCTGTGTAGCCTTGGTTGTCCTGGATTCACTTTATTAGACCAGGCTGGCCTCACACTCACAGAAATCTGCCTGCCTCTGACTCCCTGAGTACTGGGACCACAGGTGTACACCACCACAGCTAGTTGAAAGATC
Source organism: Psammomys obesus (assembly GCF_907164565.1). Taxonomy (NCBI): domain Eukaryota; kingdom Metazoa; phylum Chordata; class Mammalia; order Rodentia; family Muridae; genus Psammomys; species Psammomys obesus. The sequence goes on from NW_026590172.1 coordinate 522,890, forward strand.
CCAGTTTTGTTTTGTTTTTCTTCACAAGTATTCCTTCCACTGTGCTATACTCCTTGTTATTTTATGTTTCTTGTTTGTTTTGTTCTTGGGTTTTTTTGTGAGTGTTGTTTGTTTTTGATACATGGTCTTTTTTTTTTTTTTTTTTTTTTTTGATACATGATCTTACTATGTAGACCTCTCCTTCTCTGCTTTTCAAGTGCTGGCATTAAAAGCATGTGCCACCACACTTAGCTGTTTTGGTTTTTGAGACAGGGTCTTATATGTCCCAGGCTAATCTTAAATATAACAGAGGGGCTGGAGAGATGGCTCAGAGGTTAAGAGCACTGTCTGTTCTTCCAAAGGTCCTGAGTTCAATTCCCAGCAACCACATGGTGGCTCACAACCATCTATGATGAGATCTGGTGCCCTCTTCTGTTGTGCAGGCAGAATACTGTATAAATAATAAATAAGTAAATCTTTAAAAAATATATATATAACAGAGGAAATCCTTGAACTTCTCATCATCTTGCTTCTACCTCCAGAATGCTGGAACTATAGGTATGAGCACTGCACCTAGCTCAAAGGATTTTTGTTGTTGTTGTTTTCTTTGGGGGGGGGGGATAGGGGTATTGAGACACCGTTTCTTTGTGTAGCCCTGGCTGTCCTCAAAATGGCTCTGTAGAACCAGGCTGGCCTTAAACTCAGAGATCTGAATGCCTCTGTCTCCCAAGTGCAGAGATTAAAGGCGTGCACCATCATACCCAGATTTTAAAGAGTTCTTAAGAAGTTATTGTTTTATGTGTATAAGTGTTGTCTGTATGCATGAACATGTTTCTGCACCACATGCATGCATGCCTGGTACCCACAGAGGTCAGGAGAAGGTGCCACATCCTCCTGGAACTGGAGTTGTAGACAGTTGTGAGCCATCAGGTTGATGCTCTTAACAGCTGAGCCATCTCTCCTACACAAGCTTTTGAGAGAAGACGAAAACCCTGGAAGATCCCCGAGCAACAGGAAGGAGCTTTGAATCATCTACTCCTTTTGTGTAGCCCAGGAGAATGCTCTAGGGAGCTGGATGGCCTTAGTGCATTTTCCAGCCTGGCTCCTCCCAGTGGTTCAGTCAGTGGAGCCCAGATATCCTGTTCTGCAAAGCTGTTTTAGAAAGCAAGCTGATTTTACCCCCTAAGGTTTATAGTCAAGTCTAAAAACTTAATTAGCAAGATAGGCCAGGAACTCATAGAATTAGCTGAGGGTGAACCAGCTGAGTGTTCTGAGGCCATCTCCAGAAGGCTGGGAAGCTGGGGTCAAATTAGCACAGGAAGCAATTGTGGCCATGACTCCTCACACCCTAATAGGAGATGACCTCATGATGCAGACAGGCAGTGGGAAGGTGCTTTGGCCTCATTAGAAGAGAGGTAATGCAGGACCGGCAACGGCAACATGTTTCAGCAAGAAAAGCTGCTTGCTGCACAAGCCCATGGACCTGAGTTCAATCCCTGAGACCCACATTAAAGTGGAAGGAGAGAACTGACTCCATAAGTTGTCCTCTAACTCCACATGTAGAATACAGAAGCACATGCCCCCATGGACACACTATATAAACCCAAAACAATAATAAATAAAAAGAGATGACCAAGCTGGGTATGGTCACGCAAGCCTGTCACTTGAGCTACTTGAGAGACTGAGACAGTCAATCCTGGGATGTATTGCAAGACCCTAAGGACCAAGGAGACAGCTCAGTGGGTGTTTGCCTTGTATGAGAGAGAACCCTAGTTTGATTCCAGAATCCTTGTAAAAGAGTCAGGCATGGCAGTAAGTGCTTGTAATCCCAGGGCTGGGGAGGAGGCAAAGATAGGATTGCCAGGCAGCCAATCTTGTCAAAACAGTGATCTCAAGGCTAATCAGAGATCTTGTCACAAAAATACAAAAACAGCCAGGCAGCAGTGGCGCATGCCTTTGATCCCAGCACTTAGGAGGCAGAGGCAGGTAGATCTCTTGAGTTCAAGGCAAACCTGGTCTATAGAGTAAATGCCAGGACAATCAGGGCTACACAGAGAAACTCTGTCTTCAAAAACCAAAAACCAAAACCAAACACAGGAGGAGACTGGAGAGATGCCTCAGTAGTTCTCTTCCAGAGGGTCTGGGTTGGATTCCCAGTTCCACATATCAGGTGGCTCACAACCACCTAAAGACTCCGGTGGGATCCAGCATCTGGCTCCTGAAGGCACCTGCACTCATGTACACATCCTTGTACATAGATACACATACAGACACACAATTTAAAACAATTAAACTGAGCTAGAAACAAAAGGGCTTAGATGGCTGGAGAGTGGTTAAGAGTATACACTGCCCTTCTAGGTGACTGAGTTCAGTGCAGCGCTCACATCGGGCAGCTCACAATCTGCAACTACAGTTCCAAGAGGTCTCATCCCCTCCTGCGGCCCCCACAAACACCTGCACACATGTGGCATAGGGAGGTGTACACACATGAAAATAAAAATAAAGATTTTTTGTTTGTTTGAGACAAGGGCTCACTGTGCAGCCTTGGCTGGCCTCAAACTTGCTATGTAAACCAGCCTGGCCTCCAACTCATAGAAATCCTCCTACCTCTGCCTCCTGAGTGCTGGGATTAGAGGGCTGCATACCACACTTGGATAAAAGTAAATCTTAAAAACATTAAAAGAAGAAAGAAAAATAAAACATAAGAAAGTGGACAGCTGCCAGGCAGTGGTGGTGCATACTTTTAATCCCAGCACTCAGTAGGCAGAGGCAGGCAGATCTCTGTAAGTTCATGGTGAGCCTAGTCTACAGAGCAAGTCCTAGAACAACTAAGGTTACACAGAAAAATCCTGTCTAAAGAAAAAAAAAAGGCTGTCATTTGGCCGCTATACACATCCATACACATACGCACACCCACCCATGCATAGAAATGAACACGGAATCAAAGGCAAATGAAGCAAAACAGATACAAAGGACAGGGACCAATGGTCATGTAGCAACCCTCAGCCCCAATCCCAGTTGCAGGCCTCAGGTCAGCACATTCACTGAAACCATTCATCTGAGTCTCTGTGAGCCTCCTCACCGAAGAGCAGCCTCCACACCCAGCAGGTGCCTGAAGATGAGCTGAGCCTCAAGGTCATGGTCCAGTGGATCACTCCACTCCTGCAAGGTCACCCGAGAGTGGGTCTTGTCACATCCCAGATCTGGAGGCAGAGAGAGGGAAGATTTACAGTGGAAACATGCCCAGCTTCCTGGTAGTGCACAAAGGAGAAATCAAAGCTGGGAGGGAGACAAGGATTGATGAAGGGGCCACTAGGGGCTGGAGAGATGGCTCAGAGCACTGTCTGCTCATCCAGAGGTCCTGAGTTCCATTCCCAGCAACTACATGGTGGCTAGTGGCTCCCAATCATCTATACTGGGATCTGATGCCCTCCTCTGGCATGCAGGTGTGCATGCAAATAGAGCTCTCATATATGTAAAATTTAAAAACTGACCCTGGTTCTGCTTGTCCCTACCTACACTTATGGTTGCGGCAGATCATTTTGGCTTCAATTGCGGGACCACAGAGTACTATGGCAAGTGGGTGTCCTGTGGCGTTCAGGTCATGGGAGATGCTAGTCTTCTGGAAGGTCAGTCTGGAGATTGCCCTGAACCTGAAAGGATGGCCCTGAGCTCTCCCGCATTCAAACGAACTGGTCCTGCTACTTGCCAGCTCTGCCACCTCTGCCCACTGTCAGCCTCAGGTGTAGATGTTGTGGCTTAGCAGTAGAGCTGTTGCCTAGATTTCTCCAGTGAGCAGCTGAGGGCTGGGACGTGGCTCAGTGGTAAGGTGTTTACCTAACATGTTGGTGGCCCTGAGTTCCATATGCAGCAACACACGCACGCACGCACGCACGCACGCGCCCATGGATGCACGCACTCTAAGTCACAGGTTCTTCCCAGGAAAATGGGATCTCAGGTTGTCTCAGGGGCCACAGTGAGCCCCCACCATTGGGGGTGGAAAAGGTCTTGAAATTTCTAGAATTGATGGACGTGGTGTCACATGACTACAATACCAGGACTCAGGAAGGCTGAAAAATCGGCTCAGCAGTTAGGAGCAATGGCTGCCCTTCCAGAAGACCAGGGTTTGATTCCCAGCACCCACAAGGCAGCTCACAACTGTCGATTACTCCAGTTCTAGGGGATCTGACAAACTCTTCCTAGCTCTACAGGCACCTACACACACACACGGATATACATACATATACATAAATAAAATAAATTAAATCTTTATTTAAAATAAGTCTAAATCTTTTAAAAAAAGAAAATTCTAATGAGTTTCTATGGCTTGCCAGAGTATTCAGTGAACTGACTCACACTCATCACACACCACCAAACCACCTGGTCACAGATCTTTCTGAGCCTGGAGCACCTGCAGGCCTGGCTTTCCTTGGGCAGCTTTGCCATAGGCAAGCATGTGGCTTTCCAAATTTTAAGAACCCTCCTCCCAGCTTAGGACATGCTTGGGACAGATGCAGAGCAGAGGGACCAAGGCCAGCACGCCCACCTGTCTTGTTTTTCTGGTGACAGCAGCTCCACTTGTCCCCACGGAAGATGCCAGGGTGGTAGGACGCCAGGAGGCTTCTGTTGTCGATGCTCACTTTGCGCAGTGCAGACAGCCACTGGTTCAGCTCGTTCACACACTGCGGGGACAGCTTCTCGGAAGTCTACCTCACCCTCCTCCCCACAGTCACCCTCTTTGAGCTACTCCCCCAGCCCCTCACAAGCACTCTCCTTGATACATACAAGTTAGAGTAATCTGGGAAGAGGGAATTCAAATGAGCAACTGCCTCCATCAGAGTACTCTGTAGGGCATGTCCACTGATGTGGGCAGGGCCAACCCACTGTGGGTGATGCCAACTGTTAGCAACTGGTCCTAGGTCTTATAAGAAAGCAGGATGAGCAAGTCACGGGGAGCAAGCCAATAAGCAGCATTTCTCCGTGGGCACTGCTTCCTGTCCTCTGGTTTCTGTGCTGGGAGCCTGCCTGACTTCTCCTGATGACTGACTGCAAACTATATACCCTGTAATCCTTTCCTCACTGAGTTGCTTTCGTCACAGCCTTTATCACAGCAATAGAAACCTAAGACAACACACACCTTCAGTCCCTCAATGGAGGATTCTAGGCAGGTGTTCTACCTCTAAGCCACACCCCCAGATTCTATTGGACGAATCTGGGCAGGCGCTCTACCTCTAGGCCACACTCCCAGGCTTTTACTGGGGAACTCTAGGCATGTGCTCCATCGTTTTTCTTTTCATTCTTTTCTTTTTTTAAGATTCATTTATTTATTTTATGTATAGGAGTGCTCTATTTGCATGTATACCTGCATGCCAGAAGAAGGCATCAGATCACATTATAGATGTTTGTGAGCCACAATGTGGTTGCCAGGAACTGAATTCAGGACCTCTGGGAGAGCAGACAGTGCTCTTAACTGCTAAGCCATCTGTCCAGCTCCCCCCCTTTTTTTTCAGGACAGGGTTTCTCTGTGTAGCCTTGGCTGGCCTGGACTTGCTTTGTAGACCAGGCTGGTCTCGAACTCAGAGATCGGCCTGCCTCTTCCTCCCTGAATGCTGGGATTACAAGATTGTATCACTGTGCCCCGGCGTGCTTTCTCTCTCTCTCTCTCTCTCTCTCTCTCTCTCTCTCTCCCACACCAGAACATAACATTTTCAGTATTTACATTTGGGACCTAAGACATTGAATTTCAGGCTAGCCTGACCTACAGTAAGAGTCTAAAAAAAATTCAGATCAGAATAGGAAAAAGCAAGCTCTGAGTCACAGGGACCTGACTATTCCTCTAACCACAAACATACCTACATGTGGAGGCCCATGCATCTGGGACGCTATGACAACATACTCACACAGCCTGCAGTACCTAATGTGGCTGACAGAGGGCGAGGGAAAGATGGAGACAGTCCACATTCTACACCAGGATACTCCTGCAGCCCGCCCCCCTCCCCCAGATTGCCCTCCACAGGCCACACCTTGCACTGCAGGTAGACAGTCTGGGCCCGGCCAACATCATCTGCATAGATGACCTGCATGACGTGGGAGCTGCCAAAGCTCTTCTCTTCTACCTTCTCCACAGCCCGGATGCTGGCGAGCTTGATGAAGACACTTTTCTGGGGCAGCCAGGAAAAGGAGGCTGAGGGGACTGGGCTAGGCTGCTCTACTTCCTTCTCTACATCCCCAGGCTGGCTTTTAACGGTCTGTACAGTTGAGGCTGATCTTGAACGCCTGATCCTCCTGCTTCCACCTCCCAATTGCTAGGATAATTAACGAATACGCATCATCCCAGTCTCCCTGCTCACCCACCTTGGAGCTGGCTGTCTTTGAGAAGCTGAGGGCTTCAGTGGTAAGGGAGAAGTACAGTTTCTTGAAGGAGGACGCAAGAGGGCCTTTGCCTTTGGTCCTGTGGATAAACAGCGGTCCCTCCTTGACAGGCGGTGCCTGGGAGTTTAGTGCCCGCTGTAGGTCCAGCTCTGAAAGCAGGTAAGAAAACAGAAGAGCGTTGCTAGCAAAGGGGAGGGAGAGACTAGGGGAGAAGCTAAAACCGGCTGGCGTAGAGTCAAGGGGAGGGGCTAAGGCAAACCGGATGCTGCGATTAGAAGTGGGCAGGGCCCTGTGTGAAGAGGGTTGGTGATGAAGCTCGGTTGGTGGAGTGTTGCCTAGTATGGACAGACCCTGGGTGAGATTTGCAGCACCACATAAAACCGGGCTTGGTGGCTCAGCCCTTGGGAGGTGGAGACTAGCGGGTCATAAGGTTTAAGGTTATCCTTGGCCGTGAGTTTGCGGGCAGCCTTGGGTTAGCCTGTCTCAAAACGAAAAAACGTCAGATGGGAAAAGAGAGGACTCATTTAGTCCCGTTTGGCAGGGCGGTAGGCGGGGTCAGGAAACTTGCACAGAGGCTTTGGGCATGATTTCGTAGGAAGGTCCTTGCCTTCCTTTTCTTCTATGTCTATGAGCTTGGTGATGAAGTCCTTCATCTGCACCACGCCCTGGCGCACAGTGGGCTGTAGTGGTTCCATCCATGCCTCTTTGGCCCTGGAGACCGCCGTGTCCATATTGCCTACAATCTGGACCGCCTAGGGATGACAGCAAGAAGCACAGAGCTTTGGGGAGACAACAGTCCACCCATGGCTGCCTACCTCAATCTAGCAGCAGAGACCAAAGCTGAGGAGGCAAAAAGGCCTTACTGCGGTTCCATGGAGGAGTCAGGGATGCATGCTTTTTGATTCTTTCAACACCTGATAACTTGGAACCAACATTTCTGCTTTCGTCTGCAAGTCTGTTTAATTATCGTTGTGTGTTGTATGGGGTGTGCCTGGTGTGTGTGGGACTCAGCTGGTTGGTTTGTGGAAGTTTCTCTCCTTACATCTCGTAGGCTCCAAGGATGGAACTCATGTCACCAGGCTAGGCAGCAAGCATCCTTACCTACTGATCCATTTTGCTGGCCCTGCAAGTTTCTTCCTAATATCAGAGAGCTGCAATGCTGGGCAGATGCAGGCCTGGGAATAAGAACTGCATTGGAAGACTCCAGTTCACTAGACAGGCGTTGGGCTTTCTTTGTCTCTTTAGGTTTGGATGGTGCTCTCAAGAAATGATCACGAGGATGCTTTGTAAACTGTGAAGTGCAATGCCATAGAGTACCAGTGGCCAGGCTGCAAGACCTTCCTAGTGCCTACTGGTGCGACACTGTGGAGTAGTACAGGGCCCTTTTGCAACCTAACTGGTCTTCCCACCCCAGTCTGCAGGCCCACACCTTGGCCAGCAGAAGTAGCGTGCGGCTGGTACGGGCATCTGCGTGTCGCTCTCGCAGGTGGAAAAGCTTGGGCGACAGGATAGCGGGAGAGAAGAAGCGAAGGCACAGGAAGCTGGTGACAGCAATGAACGGTACGTTCTGGAAGGGGATGGAGAGTAGAGACTAGTCAAGAAGCATGTCTGTCTTCCGAGGACTACATCCCACAGGATTCCCTTTCTCTCCCGGCCTTCAGCTCTGCGGTCAGGGGCCGCACCTGGTGCTGGGCGGTCGGGAAGCGCTCCCGCACGCGCTGGAACAGCTGCCGGAAAGTGGCGCGGACCACAGCTGGGCACGCGCGAACCGAGCGGCATATTGCGCTCAGCAGCGCCATCAAGTGAGTACGCAGGGTGTGTGCGCTCTGCTCCAACACCTCATCTTCCGTCTGTGGGCGATGCAGTCCAGAGCACCTGCATGGGATTAACCCTCAGCCTGTCATAGTCAGCACTTGCGAATTCATGGAGGCGGGGGACTACTCGGACATCAGACACAGAGAGAAAGGACAGGTGGACCAAAACAGAAGGAACCATAAACACTTCTACACGGGGCCTGATTCCGTACAGTTATGCACCCAGCGATTACCCCGGCCTCACCCTACATCCTTAACTTCCACTTTGCTGGGGTCCAGCTCCACGTACTTCTTCTCCTGGAACACTCTGTCAATGATGGGACCCAGGATGCCATGCAAGTATCGCATCCCTGCCACCTGGGGGCCACCATAAACCGTACTAGTTAACCACCCTGCCTGCCGTTGGATTGGAATATTGACTTAGCTTTGGGCCCGATGCACAATTAGGGTGACTCAATGTACTTCTCCACTGAAAGTGTGTCTACATGCATGCATGAATAAATGCATAGATAGATGAATTAATAAGTGGATGATGAAAAATTCTGGCCTTCTAGGGCCCTAGACATAGAACTACTCTCCATGGATCTGAGGTCTGTAAGATGACCATGCAACCTCACCTTCAGAAAGGACTCCATGGATTTTGAGGCCAGAGAATTGCTCCGGAAGATGGTGTTGGCCTCACCTACAAGCAGAAGTTCTAGTAGGCAGGGAGCTGGGATGAGGCTTTAGGGGCAGGAGGACAAAGGACCCATGAGATGGGGTCGTTTAGTGCCCAGCAGTAAATGACCTCAACATTTCCCACCTGCCCCACTTGGACTGTTGGTTCTTTTTAGGGAGGGGGCGGCCTCGCCTGCATTTTAGAGGGGCCCAGTCAATGTGCTAATGAGGGCCTCTTCCCACCCTTCCTGGGACAAGTCCTCCTAGGCCTCACTGGTACGGCTCAGCTCCAGCTGAAAGAGCAGGTCCAGAAAATCCTTGGCCAGCCCCTGCCCCAGGAAGAGCTTGAGCAGGGTAGTGGCCACTTCCTGGCGACACTCAGCACTAGCTGTCTCCTCGATGATAGAAATCAGCTGTCCTGGGCCCTGCAGGAAGAGGCAATGCTCATCTCGGCCCTGCAGGGAGCAGCAGGAAGAGGCAGGGCTCAAATCCACAGGGAAACCTGAAGCTCCCCAGGGTTAAGACCTCAGAGCACAATGGGAAGGTTGTTTGGGTACAGGGTGGGGTCCTTTGGACATTATTTAATGCCCTCCCAGCCCCAGGAGTCAGTTTATTGCTCTGCAAAATGGGTTCAGGACAGGCGAACTACTCAACTAACCATGGATGCCTTCAGTTTCCCATAGGGTCGCCTCACCTGGGTGCCCAGCTTCACCTCCTGGCACAGCAGTTGTATGAGAGGCTGGTAGAAGATGGATGGCAACACTGTCTCATCCCACAGCCGCACCTCCAACTGCAAGGAGCCCAGGTTGCCCCTGGAATGGGCAGCCTGTGATCTCTCCACCAGGGACTCAGTTCTCCTGGGCCATGTCCACTCACAAAGGCTCAGGCTTTTCCCCTTTGAAATCGGCCCTGCACTCTCTTTGCCCATGTCCAGCAGCTGCTCTGCAAACCTCTCCCGACAGCTCTGCCTTTCCGTGTCCCTGTCTGGAAGACCCTTCTTGCCGTATTGTCCAAAGAACCACCACCCATTTTCAAAGCCTAGTTCCTTCCTGCCTCCTGATTCCAGTGTACTATGGGAATCCACTTGGGGTACACCAAGCTCTCATATTCCACATCATCAACTCCTAAACACCATCACTTCACCTGTATGCTTTACCCAGGAAGCAAACTGTTAACCTGCCAGAGCAATATAGACTCAAGTAAGACGGGTGACATCCCATAGTAAATCTAACTTCCAGGATTTCTTACTGTGACTCCCCTTGGGAGGACCCTGACTAAGGCTTAACTCCTTATGGCTCTCACTATCCTCTACACATAGCTGACGTGCGCATACTGCCCAGTGCACACCTCATGTGCTGAAGCCTTCAAATCTGGCCTAGACTGCTTCAAGACAAATGTCCTGGGCTGGGCACACCCCTGGCCACCTGCCCCCACCCTGAGAAGAACACGGATGAGGGATGTGGGACCTTCCTCAGGAATCCAAAGCTCAGTCAGGCAGTGGGTGTGAGAGCCAAAGAATTTTCTAGATGGAGCCAGCAGATAGAGCAGAATAAAAAGACAAGACACCAAGTTAAATTTGCATATGTTTAGTATCAGTGTGGCTTGAATACTGAGTGATCCTTTTTCTTGTTTGAAACAAGGTAGCCTTGTAGATTCAGGCTAGCCTGGAACTCTACATCCCCCTGACTCAGCCTCCTGAGTGCTTGGATTCTAGGTGTGAGCCACCTCACCTAGCTCACAGTCTTACATTAAAAAGATATCCCCAGGACTTAGATGAAGCTCAGTAGTAGAGTACTTGCCTAGCAAAATAAATCCTTGGGTTTAATCCCCAGTGTGCCATATAATCCCAGTACTGGGGAAGGCCAGCCTGGGCTACATGAGACCCTGTTTCAAAAAAATAAAAAAAACTAATCGGGTGTGGTGACACATGCCTTTAATCCCAGCACTCTGGGAGGTGAGGCAGGTGATCACTGAGGCCAGCCAGGTCTACAAAGCAAGTCTTGGACAGCCAAGGCTACACAGAGAAACCCTGTCTCAAAAACAAACAAAAAATAACTATTTATCTGAAATTTAGTTTTGAGATAGGGTCTTGCTCTATCAAACCAAGTGGCCTCCAGTTCTAAAACTGGGGTTACAAGTGTGTGTCACTCTGTTTGACTCCAGCTGCCCCATTCATGTGGCGTGTGGCACTTACACATGCCACAGTGAATGTTCAGAGGTCAGACATAGCTTCAGAGTCTAGGTTACCTGAGCCATCTGACAGCACAGGTGTTCTAGTGTTTAATTTTTATCTTCATGGTGCTGGGTGTCAAACCCACAGCCTTGTGCCTACAGGGCAGGCCCTCTACAGCTGGTATATCCTCAGCCATGCCCTGCCTTTCACATGGCAACTCTATTTTTGGAGACTCTTGAAGAAGGAAGGTTCAGAGTCACGGCTCTGAGGCACTCTCTCTAGGGACTAGAGATCTGCAAGGAAGCCCTTTAAAGGGAAAGGATCTGAGCACTTATTCCAGAAAGCAACAGGGCATAAGAACAGGAGATCCATGCACAACAGTGCGCTCAGAGGACAAGAGTGTATATAAACAGAGCAGCGAGTTCCCACCCGGATGAGAAAGATGCTGTCATGGTGAGCAAAGAATGAAGGACACTGGAGCTATGTATTCTTGGCCCCTGAGTAATCAACCATCTGAAGCATCCCCCGCCCCTCCAGGGCCCCACAGAATCACTCACTGGCCTCTTTGGCTTTTGGACTGGTCAGGCTGCAGCTGGAACCAGCCTTCTTCCTGCTGGGCTGAACACAGTCTCTGGACGTTGACCACCACCTGAGTAAAGGGCAGATCAGGGCTGGAACACTCAAGTCACCTGCTGGCCAAGTACTGGTCTTTTTTTTTCCTGAAGTTAGGGATAGAACCTAGGGCCTCACAGATATTAGGCAAGCATTCTACCACTGACCCACACCCCAGCCCCTTACTGGCAGGGGCTTCTACCACTGAGCCAAGCTATCAGCCAACAATAACTGTGGTGGCTATTCTTGGTTGTCAATTTGACTACATCTGGAATTATCTAAAACCCCAAAATGGAGGGCATATCTGTGTGGGGTTTCTCTTAATTTGAAGTGGGAAGATCTACTTTTGGTTTTTTTGTTTCTCCTTGTAGCGCTATCTGTCCTGGAACTTCCTTTGTAGACCAGGCTAGCTTTGAAACTCAGAGAACCACTTGCCTCTGCCTCCTGAGTGCTGGGATTAAAGGAGTGTGCTATCACACCCAGCTAATTTCTTTTTTAGGATAGGGTAAGAGATACTCCAGGAACTACTGATCCTCCTGTCCCCACCTCCCAAAGTTGGAACTGCAGATATGGGCCACCAAGCCTGGCTTGTTGTTTCATTTGTTGAGACAGGATCCTGCTTTGTAGTCCAGGGCGGCAATTTGCACCCATTTGCAGTAATCCTCCTGCCTCAGACTCCCAAGTTCTGGGAGTACTGCTATGCCTGGCTTACTCTCCGCCCCAGGGTTTTACTGTAGTCTTCCTGTCTTGCTGTCCTCAAACTTGGAGATCCATCTGCCTCTGCCTCCCTGAGCGCTAGGATTACAGGCGTGCACCACTTTGCCTGGCTCCTGGCTTACTTTTTGAGACAGTGTCTGCCTAAATTGCCCAGGCTGGCCATGAATTCAATCTGTACTCCTGGGGTCTTGAAATGGAGATCTTGCCTCAGCCTTCCAAATATCTGGGATGACAGTTCTGTACCACTAGGCCTGGCTTTGATTATTGGACAGAGGAGGACCTTGAAAGGGTCCCAGAGCACCAGAGCAGCCTGCTGGGAGCAATCCCAACGTTACTGTCTGAGAAAGTGGGTGGTGTGGCAGGGATGGACGCCAGACACTGCAGGTGATGCTGTAGCCTGGACAGGTGGGGGTGGGACTGGTGCTTACTTTGCCTAGAAAGTCATTCCGGCTGACAAGATCCCAGTCCCAGGCCTCCACCAACAGCGCTCCTATGGCTCCCTCCTCCAGCTCAAATTCAAATGTCTCGTTCCAGCGTGGGTAGCAGGATTTCTTCACCACCTGCTCCAAAAGGGATAGTGGACGCGGTTCACAGGGATACCCAGGGCATGAGCATGGCACCTCCCCTGGCTCTGTACTGGTGTTTCCAGGTCCAACTAGGAGTGGTGGAGCAAGACCGTCACTCCAGCTACTCAGGAGGCAAGAAGACTGAAAGTTCAAGGCCAGTCTGAGCAACTGAGTGAGACTCTTACTTCAGAAATAAAAATGAATACCTTAAAGTTATGAGTAAGGAAAATAAGAATTCCAGGTGACACCTCAGTCCTCATTGCTAATGTGAGACTATATGTACATATATATATTTGTTGTTTTGATTTCTTTGTGTACCCTTCACTGTCCTGGACTCTCTTTGAAGACCAGGCTGGCCTCGAACTCACAGTGATCCACCTGCCTCTGCCTCCCTGAGTACTGGGATTACAGGCATGTGCCACTGTGCCTGACTGTGAGACAAACTTTTGAGTGGGTGATGGTTGCCCCTAAGGTGGCCCACCTACAAATAAAGAAATATGAGGCATGGCTCAGTGGTAGAGCATTTGCCTAGCATGTTCTGGATCCAGGATTCATCCGATGTATTGAAGGAATATTTCATAAGAAATCACACACCTCACCAAGGGGAAACTGAGATGCAGAGTGGATACAGGACTCATCTAAGGCCACACAACAAAACAGAGGCTGCACTGAGAACCCAGCTCTGGACAAGCTCCCCCAGGCCATCTGTCCATCTTCAGGATAATGTTCACAGAGATAAGATCCACCCCGCTCCAGCCTCCTCACCGAGGTCTCCTGGGTCTGGCCATTGTAGTACACTCGGACGAAAGGGTCAGATGCTCCATTCCGGTCTTTTGGGGCCAGGTCCCTGGTGGTGAAATGGGGACAGGGAATTACTGCTTCTGCAGTTTGCTTGCAGTGAACTGAACAGGAAAGGCTTGGCTCATCCAGGGTTGCATGCTGGTTGACTGGGTGGCAGCTCTCTCTCCCCCCCACTAAGATCACTCATAGCCTCCTTGCCTACTAGCCAAGTCCCTGAGGTGAAGTCTCCTGACTGAACAGCTGCAGAGACATAGCTGTGCCTGAGTCGGCTCACTGAAGAGAAGGCAAGAACAGCTGGGAACTATACAGCACTCAGGAGGCTGAGGAGGAGGATTGTGAGTCTGAGGCTAGTCTGAACTAGGATACATAGCAGAACTGTCTCAGAGGGTGGGCATTAGGTCACCCCTACGAGATTTGCTAAGAAGAGACTCATGTGGCTGCAGTTCTTGGAGCAGAGGACTAGGAGATGATTCATCAAGGTTGGGGAATGTTGGGGACACCTATTTCTGTTTTATCCATCTTAATGAATTGGAATGTGTGTGTAACTGTTGGCCCCATGGTCCTGAGGTTGGGTACTATATGCAACCTGTTCACCTACGTACAAGCCAGTGCCAGAGGCAGCCTGGTACCAGGCAAGGAGGGTGGATGGAGGTAGATGGGAGACAGAGAGAAGAATGGGGGGAGGCAGGTAGGTTGTGGTTCAGTTGTTCCTCATGGCTCCAGCCTCAGAGCAGAAAATAAAGCTGGGGTCAGCCGCAATAGATCCTAAGTGTCCATCATGCAACACACACCCCTCCATTTGCCAGAGAGACCACTTCCTCCCAGATGGGCTAACTGCCTCAGGCTAAGGGGCATTTTCTGTTTCTTTTGTGGAACTGGCTGGCTGGAGGAATTGGCTGCCCACTGGCCCCAATGGTGGACTAGAGGGACTGTCCCATCCACACATTCTGTCTGGACATGTCACCCCCCCCAGCACACACACAGACACAGACCCCCCCCCACAGCATACACATGCACAGATATGCCACACAGAACACACACATATGCACATGTGAACACACACAGGGGAAGTTTAAAACTGGGGCTGGCAGTATAGGGAAGGAAGACCAGACCCAGCATTCAGACACTGGTGTCCAAGGGTGCACACGATAGCCAGGGGTGGTGGGCCAGCCTAACCCTAACCCTTTAATCTCTTTAGCACTCAGGGAGGCAGAGGCAGAGGCAGAGGCAGGTGGATCTCTGTGAGTTTGGGGCCAGCCTGGTCTACAGAGAGAGTTCCAGGATAGCCAGGGCTGTTACACAGAGAAACTGTGTCTCAAATTACTAACAAAACATACAAACAAAAAAGAAAATTCGGGTTAAGACAAAAGATTATTGTGTTCCTGAAGGCTACATCCTTTAGACAGGTCACTCAGGCAGCGTCTCAGCATCTCGATAGCCAGGCCGTCTTTTGAGAGTAGCCTCGGGTGGGAGGAGAAAAAAGAGCCTGGACCTCTACACCCCTACATTCCCACCCCCCTCCCCCAGCCCATCTCACCTGGCCTCAAGCACTGAGCAACGCAGCCGGCTGGCATGGGTTCCTGGCACCACCTCCAGGCGCAGGTGGATCTCTCCCTGCACCTCCTCATTGGGGTCCACCTCCATCAGGTGTGTCCATCCACTGAACCCTGCAGGGCTTCATGTCAGTCAAAGATGGGGGGCCCACATCCACTTTTACCCTGAGACACACCTGCCATCCTATAGCCCCTCCACCAGCTCCTTGCGTCCTCTGCATATTTCCAGTGCCAGGTGGCAGAAACTGAGGCTCAGAGGCTGAGCAGCATTGGAAGAGCTGTGTTGTGCCCATTTCAGCTAGGCTAGCTGGCCAGTGAACTCTTGGGATCTTCCTGTCTTTCCCAGACAATGCTGGAGTTGTAGGCACAAGCAGCCATGCTTGTTTTTTTAATTCTGGGATCTGAACTCTGGTCCTCTTGCTTTCACAGCAAGTGTTCTTCCTCATTAAGCCAACTCCCTAATCCCTTCCCTTCTATTTTCATCATGAAGCAGGGTCTCATGTAGCCCAGACTGCCCTCACTCACACTATGTATCTGAGAATGATCCTCCTGCCTCTACCTTCCCAACACGAGGATTACAGGCATACACCACCACACTCATTTTTTGACTGGAATTTAAGTCAGTGACCCGGTTCTAAGCCTTCATTAACATTCTTGGCTCTGATTGCATACTCCTGACCCTCACTGGTTGTGGAAATGTCCACTCTATCCTTAGTTATCCCACCATGAAACATGAGAACAGTGGCTCCCTTCAGGCTACTGGAATGATAGTCTGAAGACCAGATACGGGACCCACGGACAAGGAAATGTGTGCACTGGGGGCACCTGGACAGCTGAGGCTGTATCAAGCAAGGCCGCTGGCCTGGCTGTGTCAGGAGACTCAGTGAGTCAGCAGAGCCTGCCACCCCCTCATCCCTACCCTAGCCTCACAGACAGAAACAGGTGTGTGCACCAGGAAGCCATGGGATGAGTCAGAGGCTCAGAAGGCAGAGCTCAATGGACCCAAGAGCACCTGGGCTCAACCATCTGAAAAGTCCAGAGAGGTCAAGACCTCTCTGAAGTTACACAGTAAGACTTGAGCAGGGCTGAAACCCCCAAATGGTGTGCAAGAGGGGCATCTTACCCTTTGGGTGAGAGGCTAGCATATCCCTCGTGAGGCAGACCTTTCCAATAACATCGTCCCGGCTAGGATTGGAGATAGAGTCAGAGTTGAGCCATGGAACCAGCTTCCCTGGAGCCCAGCAATCTCGGCCCCACCCTCCAGGAAGCCATCAGTTGCAGGATAGCACAACAGAGCAGAACAGAGGACTCATGTGCAGGCTGTGTACTCCCAGGATACATGATATGTTTCTGCATGTGAGATCTACAGCGCACCACCCTCATGACCTCTGGGTGCCCACTTCATAGCTCATGTCACAGTGCACAGCTGTATGCACATATACATGTGCATACATACGTGTGCTTTCCCCAGCCCCTTTGGACATCCCCCACCAGGCTACAAAGAGACAGCAGTCACAACAATGGGCACATCCTAGTCCAGCTGCAGGGCAGGGCAAACTTACCTGAGGGCATCCTCATCCATGACGTAGAAGGCCACCGTGTGGAATGTTGGGGGTAAATGCACTTGATACTCCTCACCCCAGAAGGGGCACAGGGTCTTCCACACAGTAGCTGTCCTATAGGAGAAGACCCTCAGGACCTGGTCAAGCCACCACCACATTCTTTGCATCTAGAACTTGTTAATCACATTGGCTCAGAGTAAGATGTTTCCTTCCCATCTTCCAGTCTTTAATGTTGGCCTCCTGTCCTCTCTGGATAGGACATGAACTATTACTGTACACTTAGGGATACTGACCCCACAGTTGACAGTAGCTGATCTCGGGGAGTGGGGCAGAGGAGGAGCATGGACACCCTCCCTCTAGAACAGAGCTGTCAGTCAACTCATGGGATTCAATAGGGTGCATGGTTTGAGGGGAGCTGAAGTCACAGGGAGTCCAGATGGAAGCTCAGGGGGTCACCCCAACTACTTCTCAGAGAAGTCAGGAGGAATGGAATGTTGTGTCCTCTGTTTCTGTCTGTTTGGGACACTCAGAACTACCACATCCCTCTTCCTGCTCACTGCTCATGGGTTAGGCTCAGCTTGCCAAGGTGTTAGGGGTCAGCAATGGCTGCCCAGTCAGGTATGCATCACGGTCCAGTAAGTCTGATCATGAACTTTAGTGGATGGTGTTTGGATGAGGGACAGGATGGGAGAGCAAACACCAGTCTATGGTGTTGGAGTTGGCAAAACTGCTTATTGGGTGAAAGAGCTTGCGCCCAGCCTGGTGGCCTGGGACCCACATGGTGGAATAAGAGAACCAGCTCCTGTAGAATACCCTCTGACCTCCACCTACCAGATGTGGCACACTCTTCCTGTATCCTTAAACAAGTAAATGAATGTAAATAGATCTTAAATCAGAGAGTTGGTGGGAAGGGCATCCAGAGGAAATAGCCCTTTGGGGCTTGAAGAACATTTTTATTAGAAATAATCTTAGTGAGAGAGTCTCTCAGAGAGAGGGGCCCTGGAAGTCAGAGCACAACAGTATTCTGGGGTCAGCCAAACTTCATTTCCAGTCCGGGTTTGTCAGCTCCTTAGGTGTGAGGCCCTGGACAAGTTACCTAGTCTGAGCCTTAATTTCTCTATCTGTAAATGGGAATTAGTGATACAGTATCCATTGTGATGAATTCCAAGGAAGACTTAGCTGGGAGACTAGCGGAGATTGTGTTATAATTACTCATCACTATGTCTCTCTGGGTGGTAAAGTTTGCAGAGAAGGACCCAGGCAGGTGACAGTTGCTTGCCCGCAGGGCAGTCGATAAGGACCATTTTGAAGTCTACGACTGATAGGACCCATTACAGGTGGGTCTTTCTCAGCTGAGACAGCATGAGAATCCCAGAAGGATTAGGAACTCCCAGACAGCCTGGTGTGGTGTAACCCCAGCACTCTGGGGAAGCAGAGGCAGGAATATCTATGTAAGTTCGAGGTCAGCCTGGTCTACAAGGTGACTCCAAGATAGCCAAGGCTACACAGAGAAACTCTGTCTTGAAAAACAACAACAAAAAGGAACGCCTAGCCTTCATCCATGTCTTCCGGAAGGAGCAGGTGGCTGGATGAGGGAGGTCAGCCAGTCCTAGAGCCCTAGAGGAAGAAAGCAGTCAGTACCTGATGATGGATTCATTGTCCACTTTCACGATGCAGTAGGGGTCGCTGCTGCCCGTGCTGCAAGACAGAAGGGCAAGGGACAGGTTTGGTTGGCAGCCTGATGGGGACAAGGCTGAGTGGACGGAGGGGGACTAGGGTGGGAACCTTGCTGGGATCAGGGATAATCTGAAGGAGGTGTGAGGAAGGCCAGGGACACTGAGGGCAGGGCCTAGGACAGAAAAATTTGCTGGAGGCGGGGACTGAGTGGGTCTGAAACAGTGCTAGAGAGGCTTGGGAGGGGGTAGGAGAGGGAAAGTGCTGGGTATGGGGCACCGTGAAGGGGAGGGGCTGACGGGAGGCCTGGAGGAGGGGCTGCAGGACAAGTCTGAAGAGAGTGGAATCACTATAGGCAGAGGGCTTTTGTGGAAAAAAAAAAAAAAGGAGCTGGGCGGGGCTTGAGAGACCATCAGGGGTTGGAGCGGAAATAGGGAAGCTTTCCGCTAGTGGGGCTGGAGGGAAGCTTGTTGTTGGCAGGGCTTTCTAGGTGCGGGGCTTAGGGCAACTTTAGCCTTGGAAGGAAGCCCTCACAGAGCTTATGGGGAGGGGTAGGGTCTGGGAGGACTGGCAGCTCCCAGGCAGCGTCCCTTCCTCTGCCGGAGAAGGCATCCCCAGAAGACAGTGGAGACCTAGGCACCGTCCTCAGGCTGCAGCCCAGAGGCTACAGAACACGAGGCCCTGGAAGGAGGATGAGAAGAAAAAGAAGGCCCTTCACTGGGCTTTCCGGAAGGTCCATACTCCGTGCTGAGGCCTGCCACTCACTGTTTCGTCTTCACCCTTTGGCTTGGTGCCAAAACAGTCTCATCAACAAGGGCCAGGCATCTCCCATCACCTCCATCCTCCACACCAAACATCCCTGTAGGTTTCTCTCTGAGCCTTTACCCTGCTCTCCGTGCTGCATGGGACAGCCTTCTCCTGTATGAACCCTCCCCTGCCTCAGAGGCAGTAGGACTCCCCTTGAATGAAGCAGCCATCGCCCTTGCTACACTTTGATCCTCCGTACCCCAGGCCTGGCAGATGTGCACCTACCCGCCACTGTCTCCCTACAGGGCAAGGTGGGTGAGTACCTTCTCTTGCTGTTCAGCACAGGACTTGGCCCAAGACAGGGGCCTAGTGTTTATTGAATGAATGAATGAATGAATGAATGAATGAATGAATGAATGAATGAGTGAGTGAGTGATCGATCCTGGAAAAAAAGGGCTGGAGAATGCAACCTCAGAATTTCCCATATATCTATACTGTGGGGCTCATGAATTTGTGAGGGTAGTGGGCAAAAAGAGGATGTATGTTTGTCGTTCATAAAAAAGGAAGTGCGTTTGAAGCTAGGGGAATTCCGATTCCAACTCTACTTCTCCATTCTTTTTTCAGATGCTGGGGATGGATCTGCCTCCCCCCCGAATTGTAGCTAAGGGCCCTAGGACTGTCATTGGAAGATTCTAAACAAGTGCTCATGCTGCTTTGCTGTGCCCTTTCTAAGCCAGGGTCCTACTGATGAGCCACCTCCCCAGAGACCCTCACTGGGGATTCTAGGGTTGCCTCTGAGCTATGCTCCCAGTCCCAAACTTCCTAATTTTCTTTTTCTTTTTTTTTTTTTTTTTTGGTTTTTCAAGACAGGGTTTCTCTATGTAGCCTTGGCTGTCCTGGCCTGGCTTTGTAGACCAGGCTGGCCTTGAACTCACAGAGATCTGCCTGCCTCTGCTTCCCTGAGTGCTGGGATCACAGGCTTGCACCCCTGCCCCGGATGAACTTCCTAATTTTCTAAAGGGGCCCTTGAGGCAGGGATGCCACTGGGATCAAAAGTCCACTGCACACCCCCACCCCCAAATCCAAAACACAAAAACAAAATAGAAAATATCTACCCAGGCTGTTTGGTCTTGGGAAACTGGGAAGTATGACCACGTGTAGTCTCTGAGACATCGTTAATTTGGGCATTCAAAGCCATAGGTTTTGGTGCTGTTTCAGACTCTTAGTCCATGTGACGGATCACAGAAGTCCTCTCTGCTCCAGCGAGTTACCCTCCAGCATCTTTAACTTGCATTGCACCAGCCCAAAACGGAAAGATCTCAAGCCTCAAGCAATCCTGGGCTCCAAAGCACACCCCAGAAACAGCATGTATTAATTTTTACAAAGAGTTTGAGCAAGGTTCAAAGATCATTGCCTGGCGAAGGTGACACGGACATCTTTAGGTTGTGTTTTTTATCTAAAAATATTTTTTTATGTGTGTGTGTGTGTGTGTATCTTGTGGGTATGTGCGCATGTGATTGCCAGTTGGATCCAGAGGAGGGTGCTGGATCCCTGGTTCTTGAGTTACACACCCTACGTGGGTGCTGGGAACTGAACTCAGGTTTTCTGCAAGAGCAGTAAGCATTAGAAACCACGGAACCACCTCCAGCCTCTGGAGAACAGTCTTTCTGTTCTTTCCTTTATGAGACAGCTTCACATTCTGCAGTTCAGCCTAGTCTCAGACTTTTGATGCTGCTGCCTCAGCCTCCTGAGTGCTTGGGTAACAGGCATGTGTCATAGGGCCCAGCTTCTTTCTGGGCTGTGGCTCACCAGAGGGTCCCTGCTGCCTAGCTACTGCTCCCTATATTACAGGTTCCTTGGGGTGGAGAACCTTCCTTTTTTAAAAAAATTATTTTACGTTTATTAATGTTCTATCTTCATGTACACCCATATGCCAGAAGAGGACATCAGATCTCAATATAGATGGTTATGAGCCCCCATGTGGTTGCTGGGAATTGAACTCAGGACCTCTGGAAGAACAGCCAAGTACTCTTAACCACTGAGCTAGCTCTTCAGACTGAGAACCTTCCTTTTTGCTGCAGCCTCAGTGCTGCCTTGCTGAATGAATGAGTGAATACCCAAATTAAGGCAGGACCAATTGTAGCAAAAGCTCAGAGGCAGAAACATAACCTGGTGGGCTGAATAGTGAAGACTGTGAGAAAAGACCCAAGGGTGGGAGGAGACAGTGTGGAATGGACAGATCTCCAGTGTAAAGAGTGGGGCCTAGTAGCAGTCCAGGGACCTGTTGCTTACCAATGCTCTCCACCCTGGTAAGACCTATGGAAGTGGGCCCTTCTTCCACCACCCTTCCTCAAGCCTGTGGCCACTGGCCCAGTCTGGCGACTTGTAGGCCTCTATATTTAGGGCCTTGGCACTTTCTAGACTGGAAGAGGAAAGAGAGGGCAAACCCTGAAATAGCCTAGGCTTGTCCCCAGGGCTACAGACAGGGGATGAGCCAGCAGGGCACTGGTCAGCAGGAGACTCAGCTTTTTACCCAGCTGACCCAGGTCCCCAGGAATGGAAGGTAGGAGTGAGTGGGCAGAGGCAGAATCAGAACACTGCTCACGGTGGCAGCTGAAGAGAATCAATCTCACAAAGGGGTGGCAGTGGTGGCAGCACTCATATAATGTCATACACCTTGGGATGTAGAGGAGGGAGGACGGTGAGTTTGAGGCCAGCCTGGGATACATGGTAAGGTATGTATCCTGATGGTGCCGGGAAGGCCAAGACAATGAGTCACAGTTTCTGCCCTCCGAGTTGTCAGGGACTGGCAACTTCTGGAGGCTTCTACGAGGTGACCAAAATGTCCAAGGGCAAGAACAGGACCTGAGAACCCTTCCCACAGTCGCTAGGATAAGCCGGCGATAGGAAGTTAGAGAAAGGCAATGTAGGATGAATAGGGGTTTGCTGAGGAGGTGGTTCTAACAGGAATGTCAGAGGGTCTTTAGTATTTAAAAGCAGGACTGATCAGGAGAGAAGCCCAAATGTGGGGATCGGCATTTATGAGATAGCTCAAGAAGCAATTTTGAGGTCAGAGCAATGCATTCAGCCAGCCAGCATGTGCAAGTACGGGGATGGTGATGGGGTGTAAGCAGAGATGAGTGGGGCAGGCTGAGAAGCAGGGCCAGGAAAGAGCTTCCAGAGTTAGGACCCACAGGACTGGGCGGGCCCCTCTCCTTGAGGTGGAGACCTCTTCCCAGAATCCTAGAGCCTAAGCTGTGCCTCTGGAGCTAGGCCTCAGAGCCAGCTGCTGGCAGGGAAGGGGAGGAGGTGACAGACGGAAGGGGCTGCTCCTCCTAGCAGACACTAGCTAGAGGAAGCCAAGATGACCTGGTTTACCAGTGCCCAGGGAAGTGAGGGAGGGGCCTGGAGGGCTGGGTAGGGGGGCTGGGAAGGCCTGGGGGACCCCAGAGACCCCTTGTCAGAGCTCATCTAGCCCCCACACTAGGGACCTAATTCCCACTGGCGCCCATCTCCTTTTACGCACAGAAACCCACCTTGAGTCTGCCCACCCTCCTCGCTCCTCGTTGCCATGGCAACTGCTGAGCTAGCCTCTTCAGGCCCAGGGGGCCTTGAACTGGAACGCTCCAGGCGCTGAGAGTGCTCGGCGAGCCCGCCCGCCCCCGCTATTCCGGGCTTCTCCATTCTCTGCAGCCAGGAACCCACCGCGGACCCGGAGCGGACTTTGAACCCTAGGCCTCTGCTGGACGCCTTTCTTTGGTTTTACGATTTTCTGTTCTAGATGCTAGGATTTAAGGCAGCTGGTTCACAGAAAGGGAAACTGAGGCTTTTCAAACTAAAACTGCGCATAAGAATGCCAGGAGGCACATTCTAGGAGTCAAGCAGTTGATGCCGCTAATCTACTGAAAATAGAGGGACAGAAGGGTGTCTGAAAGCTTCACAAATCTGGTCAGGGATCAGAGGAAGCTTTATTAAAGATGGCAATGCCAGTTAGGAGCCCGAAACTCAAGACCTTGTTTTGACACCTTTAGCTAACATTTCGTGTCTGTAGGCATCGGTTTTCTAATCTGTAAAATGATCCGAGGAGAAATGCCTCGCAGGAAGTGATTAAAGGGAGCGTTCCCGCAAAGTCGGGGGACACTCTAAATCCTGCCTCTTTGCCTCACTCCTGCTCGCCTGACCTGCCCCCTCCCCTACTTTTCACACCTGCATTCTTTGCCCAAATGAACAGCAAGCAAGTCCGGCGGACAATTCTTGGGGTTTATTATCGGTTCCAGAACCACAGGGAAATAGCCCTCGTTTTTGAGGGGCACTCCGCCCCTTTCAGCCACACCCTGGGCAGTTCTCACTGCGATGCTACTCCCGCGCCAGATTCAGTCCTTTAAAAGCGCTGGCCCCCTATGAACCTCGGTTTATTGCCTCTCCCAGGTGGAGAAGCCCTCTTCCCTGTCTCCAGCCCTCCACCTACTGCTTCCCCCTCCAACCCCTGTCAAACACCCACAGCAAATCTCACTGTCCCCATTTTCCTAGCCAACCCCCCTCCGTGGCTGCACATGCCACACCCTCTCCGCTGCTCTCCTTGTGGGGAAGCCCTAAAGACCCCCGCACAGGCCAAGTGTATAAGAGGAGATCCTAGTAAAGTTGGGGTGGCCACCCGTATCCGCTACTCACATGTCCTTGGCGGGTAGATTTTTCCCTTCGACGATTCGAATAGACAGCGAGCTGCGCTTGGCCATTGCGAGTCGGCGACGTGGAAGCCTGGCAGGGAGGGATCCGGACGCCTGGGTCCCTTCCCGGGTCAGCGGGAGTGGCACCGCCGGCCGGCGGGTGCAGAGGACAAGGAGGGGAGCTCTGGGGCCGAGGGATCCTCGCTACTCCATTCACCCCTCCCCGCCAGAGGGGCGGGGAGACGCTGCATGCGGGACCAATCAGCGGCTTGGATGACCAGGATGGACGTGGCTTCTGCGGCCCGCGGCCCTCATTGGTCGCCTGGAGCGGGGAGGGGCGGGGCCTGCTTAGAGGCGCCGTCGCAGGCGCCCGGAGACCCCGCCGCCGCTTGGATCCCTCGTGAGGCAGGTTATCCCTGAGGGAGGGCCGAGGCTCACGGAGGGACCTGAGAATGTGTTCTAGAACATGCAGTTTGGGAGGACGTGCAAAAAGGAGGTGTATTGTCCACCAAGCCGGGATCACCCCGGCCACCCGTGGGGTGTGACACACGCAGGAAGCAACTTGGTAGTGTTTCTGACAGGCTTGGCTCTGTTCATCTTTTAAAACGCTTTACATTGCTTGATTGACTGACTGTGGGGGCGTAGCCTACGTGCCATGGCCAAGTGGAGGTCAAAGGATAACCCGTGGGAATCCGTTCATTTCTTCCACCGAATGGTTCCCAGGGATCAAACCCAGGTCGTCAGGCTTGGCACAGGAAACTATTCACTGAACCATCGTCCCTGACCCACCATGTGAGAAACAAGGTCTCTCAATGGCTTGAAACTTACCCAGTAGTCTAGACTGGCTGGCCAGTGAGAGCCAAAGATCCACCTGTCTTCCTCTTCCTCACTTCTGGGGTCACGAGAGTGTGGCGCCACGCCCAGCTGCCCATTAGTTCTGGGAACCGAATTGATATTCTTCATCTTGCAACGCAATTTAGCAGTTGAACCATCTCTGTGGCCCAAGGTATGGATCCCAGCCCTCCACCGCTGCCCATACTGGTGACTGAACCTAGATCTTGAGTATACTAGGCAAGAACTCTGCTACTGAGATACCTCAGGAGTTCACACAGGCTGCCCCAGGCAGCGGTACCCTTGGCCTCCCCTAGCACCAGGCGACTGTAGCCATTTCCACCTACCACAGTCCTTCACCCACACAAGCCACCTTCCTGGAGTGGTCCACTTCCGAGGTTCCTTCCCCACGACGATAGCCACATTTCTGGCTTTGTAGGATCTATCTCCTCCTCCACCCCAAACAACATCGCTCCGGGTCTTACTGCAGACTTGCAGCCCTGTTGTGTCCACTTCCTTGCTTCTCTTCCCTTGAGAAGAGCTGACCTGCCAGGGACGGGAGGAAGATCACGGGAAGGGGCACAAGGCACAGATTCCAGCTTCTATAGCATTCTAGCTTTCTGTTTTTAAATTTAACTTAATTATTTATCATTGGTTGAGTGTGTGCTCGCGCGTGTGCACATACATGAGCTGCATTGGTGCACTGGGACACAAGCTGCAGCATGTGTATGGAGGTCAGTCAGTTCTCGCTTCCACTCTGGGTTCCGGGGATGGAACTCAGATTTCAGGCTTGAGTGACAAGTGATTGCACCTGTTGAATCATCTCGCTGGCTCTGGTGTCCTCTTTCCTTTTTTAAAACTCTGCATGATTACCACCTTTTTTCCATTTATCATTTTCAGTGGTGGCAGTGTGACATGGGAGTGCAAGTCGGAGGAAAAGTATCAAGGGTCCGTTTTCTACTCTTGTGGGTTCTGGGGATTGAGCTCTGGTCGGCTTTGCAGCACTAGCCCCCGCCCCCCCATTTGCCTACAAAATCCAGGGATGGTCATAGATGTCTATAATTCCAGCACTTGAAAGGTGGGTTACCTGATTTTATTTGTATGTGTGGGCACATGGGTGCAGTACCCTAGCAGCCAGAAGAGGACATCACACCCCTCTGGAACTGGAGCCACCTGATGTATATGCTGGGCCCCAAACCCAGGTCATCTGCAAAAGCAGCATTCTAAATCTCTCTCCCTCTCTTCCCCCTCTCTCCTCCCTCCATCTCTCCCTCTTTCCTCTCTTTCTGGCACTCTCCGCTCATCTCTCGGTCTTTATCGCTTTCCTTCCATCTATCCAATACCTACCTATCTGTGAGTTTTTATGCATTCCCATATTGATGGACAGCTAGGTTACTACTGTATTTTGACTGTTTTAAATGGATGTGCAAGATTTCCTGTGGAGACAGATTCAGTGGCACACGCCTTTAATTTCTACACTCTGGGAGGCAGAGGCAGGCCAGCCTGGTCTACAAAGCAAGTCCAGGATGGCCAAGGCTACACAGAGAAACCCTGCCTGGAAAGACAAAACAACAACAGCAACAAAGGATTTCCTGTGGGATGTTGACTAGATCCCGTTTGCTATTCACACCCCAAACACACCGACATATTTAAAGCCAGGTATGCTGGTGCACACCTGTAATTCCAGTACTTGGAATGTGGATGCAGGGCAATTGTGCCTATGTGATAAGTTCCAGAACAGCCCAGGCTACATGAGGCCATCTCCCATGGACAAAGAAAGGCAGGTTGCCAACTGTCCCATGACCTCACCAAATCACTTCTCTCTGATCTTCCAGTCTTTGAGTGACGAATACAAACAATGATTCCTTGGGGTACATTTGACTATTTTGTTCCTTTTTAAATTTGTATTACATCATTCAGTGTGTGTGTGTACACTCACACATTGAGGGGGTGGGGTGTGCCACAGCATGCAAATGGACCAAGCCAGAGAGTTTGCAGGAGTGTTGGTTTACAATTGGCCGTTGTTTGCTCAAATGCTGATTTCTCTACCCCACTCTCTGGTTTCAGTCCGGACAGTGCATCACCTGTCTCAAGGTTGTGTAAACATGCCACCATTTGTCCTCTGTATTGTCAATGAAACAACCAGCCAGAGCTGAGCAATGAAGAGAGTAGGGTGGGACATCCTGGTCCGGAAGGGAGGAGAAAGATGCAAGTGGGGAGAGTAGGAAGAAGAGAGATTGGACAGGAGAGGACTGGGCAACAGCAGGAGAGATGAACCAGACCTAAAATATGATTAAAAGCAAGTATAATGTGGGAAATCTGAATGGGAGGAAACTACGTGGTTTGGGGGGGTTTAGGATGGAGTAATCATTGCCTAGCACTGTGCTCTAGGTTAATTAAATAAATCCTAGTCTCTGTGTGGTGATTTGGGTTTACAGCTGGTTTAGGAATAACTGCTGTTTAACTAAAAGATAAGTCAATGATAAATATTAATAATCAACAATACAGGAGCTAGCCTTCCTTCTACTCCATGGGTCCCAGGGATCAAACTGAAGTCACCATGCTTGACAGCAAGTGCCTTTATGCACTGGTGGTGCCTTTACTCACCAGCCCTCTTCTTTGAGACAGGGTCTCATACAACCTAAACTGGCCTGGAACTTGCCGTGTAGCTGAGGCCTTGAGTTCTTGATCTTATTGTCACCACCTCCCAAGTCCCTGGATTGCCAGCTGCTGGATCAGTTTTTCAAGATAACCTATTAAATCTACTGCCATCCTTGTTTAGTGAGCTCAGGCTCTGAATTGTGGTCCTCCCTTCTTCCAGGGTCATTGGCCATCAGTCCCCAGGGACAAAGGAGCAGAAGCCGTGAACGGGGGTGGGGGTGCAGAAGGCCCTTGAGTATGATGGGATAACTTTCCAGGACCAGCTTCAGTGAGCATGCTCCATTTTTGGGGGTGAAAGAAGGCTATGTAGTTCTTTGGGAGTGAGTAGAGGTTTCCCAGGGCAGGTGCACACTCTTGGCTGGGGCCAGAAGTGCCAGGGTTGCTCTGTTTGCATTTGGCAGCCTGTCTGTCATATGAATGGGAGTAATAAAGTACCCTATAGGTGCGGAGTGGGGGGTAAGCAGGGAACTGTGTCAAAGGTCGTATTCCAGATATGGTTAGAGGCATCTTCCCCTAAAGACACTTTACAGATGAGGTCAGACAGAGAGTGGGAGGCCCTGCTAGGGGGAGGTACTTCTCCCTAGTCTGAGCTCAGAAAGCAATCTAAATTTGGTGAATTGTGACCTCAAGCAGCAGGGTCCTCCAACACTGAATCAGTATACCCCAGGTCCATCTCCACACCTCCATTAGAGGTGTTTGCATGGCACATGGTAGGGAGAGAAGTTTTGCTGGCTTGGACTTTTTCTTTCTCTGTCTCCCATGTTCATTTTTCTATCAGTGCTGAGGTCGGAACCAGGGGCTTCTCCGTGCTAGGAAATGCTCTGTCACTGAGCCCCAAGACTCTCCACAGGGCATTCGAGGCAAGTGCTGTACTGCTGAGTTATAGACTCAGCCTTTGTTACCTGCCTTTACCTCCCGAATGATGGGATCATGAAACATTGCTAAAAGATAGGCTAAGCAAGGTTGGTGTGTGTGTGGGAGAGTAGGCCTTTAATTCTATTAACTTAGAAGCCCGGAGTAAGAGGATTGCGAGTTCAGGGCAAACCTGGACATCATAGTGAGATACTATCAAAAAAGAAGAAAAGGGATGAGGTGTGGCTCAGGGGTGGAGAGCTTGCCTAAACTAGACCATTGAACTCAGTGGTGGAGCGCTTGTTAGCACATACAAGACCATGGATTCCAGGCCCAGAAAAACCACAAAAATAAAAACTAAATGCTGCCCAGGAATGGCTTCATGCAGACACAGTACTGCCAGCACTGACAACAGACCCCTCATCATTGTGCTGAACAAAATGTTGCTATATTCGTCATCCCTCATGGGGCTTGGGAGCCAAGGACAGTGGTCAGAACCTATGTAGGACAAAGAAAGCAACAGGACCCCGGGAAGGCAGGGAGCTCCCTGCTGGGCTAAAGCATCCAGTGAAAGATTTTAAATAAAATACATTTTAACTTTCATTACAGTTACCCATTTTGTGTGCATGTGTCTGGGTGTGCCATTGCGCATGTATGGAGATCAGACAGCAGCTTTCAGAACTTGGCACTCTCCCTACCCTGTGGGGGCAGGGCTTGGACTCATTCGATTTGACGGCACCTTTACCCACTGGGTCAACTCACTAGCCCTTCATGAAGGAACTCAAGTATCTCCACATTGCACCTCACTCGATGTCAGACTGGAGAGATGGCTCATCAGGTAAGAGCACTTGTACAGAGGACTGGGTTTGGGTCCCAGTACCTATGGGTGGCACACAACCATCTCAGAACATAGTCTCCTTGGGGCAGCACTGTCAACATAGAATTTGGGGTGGGTGGGGCTGCAGGACAAACTCTCAGCAAGTTTCCCAAAACTAATTTCTAGGAAGGATGTGACTCTCAGGGTCAATCCTGGAGGGAAGCTGAGCTTTGGCCTACGCCTCAGTCCACTTCCTCTGTCATGGTAGGCTACAGAGGGAACTCCTTTGTTGACCAGCTCAACCACTCACTTCTTATCTCCCCCATCCGTCCACCCATCCATCCACTCAATCATTTGGCTATTTACGTCTTCGCAGTACCGGGAATCAAGCCCAGGGCCCCACACATGCTAGGTAAGCAGTCTACCAAAAAGCCACACCCCCAGTCCCTCTTTGGGTGAGTCTAGGCAGGTGTTCTATCATAGGGTAACATGCTTACCCCCACACTAGGGCATTCCGCGCAGAATTATATGCTCTGCACTATTGAGTTGCTCCTCCAGCTCCATTCTTCAGAATGGCAGCACGCCTGTCACTCTGCTGGCTGGGCATAGCAACACACCTGCAATCCTAGAACTCAGAAAATGCAGATTGAACTCCCTGAAACAAGCTAACTAGCAAGACTAGCCATCTTGGAAAGCTGTGGCTGCAGTGAGAGACCCTGAGTCCATGAGAATAAACCTAGGGAGCACCAGACCCTAGGCGTAACCCTCTCTCTGTGAAGCTTGCCTCATCTGATCACATGATGCTTGCCACCACTTATTAGAGTAAGAGCAGTCAAGGAAGACTCAGATGTTAGCCTTCTCTTCCATGAAGCATACAAGCATACATTACATGTGTACACACATTTGTGTGTGCTTGTGCGTACACACACACACACACACACACACACACACACGCACGCACACGAGAAAAAAATCAAAGCCAGTCTGGGCTATCCTGGATAACACCTCATCTCAAAATAAAAAATAAAAACAGGGTTACATGGCAGTGTGGTTCAGAGGTAGAGCACCTGACTAGAATCCCTCAGTGGAGAGTTTTGTAATGAGAATTTTGAATTTGTTTTTTTTAAACACAGAAATTTTATAAGAATGTATGTTCATTTTAATCCAGGTGTGGGGGTGTGGGACTGTCTAACCCTAACCCTGCAGCAGCGACTATGATTTGCCTCATGCTCTAGCAGAGACTTGATTTTGCCAGCTACAGATAGTTTCTGCAATTGTGTAGCATCTGAAATTCTGGGGACTTTTCAGAGGGTATATAAATGCTGGGGCCCTGAGAAGTGAGGTTGTTGGTTGGTTATTGGTTGGTGTTAATCATTGTTGGTTGTGGCTTGTTAAGTAGTCTTGTGCAGAGAAGAAACAACAAGAAGAAATTAGATATCCTGATGGCAAAGATCAAACTTGCCACAAGGAACTCGATCCCCTAATTAGCAGGAAGCAGCTTAATGATTATGTCACCACCTTTCTGACCCCTGACTTTATTCAGGGGTCTCTTTCCTTTCCTCTTTATCCCTTTTTCTCTCATATCTAGTGTAAGGGGGTTGACAGGATGAAAAAAGAGTAGAGAAGGGTGGAAGAAAAAGCCCACAAAACAGCAAATGGCAGCTTCAGGGTTTGAACTGCAGCTCAACCGAATAGCAGTTGCCTAGGAAGCAGCCACAGATGTAACCCTGCAGCGCCACACAGACAAATAAAAGTAACAGTAGCAGCAGCTGTTAGTTAAGCCCTATAAAATAATGGTGTTTGCGAGCCGGGACCTGTGGTAGCTGGCTGTGTGCCTAGGGCTCTGGCGGCATGAGCAGTCTAATCCATCCATAGGTTCTTGGCCACTCTTCGTCCTCTCTGATCGTGATGCTTGCCACCGCTGGGGGAGTCTCTCCCACACGCAACCTTAGAATCGTGGGCTAAACACGTCTTGTCTCTTTCTCCTCCATCTCCTTTGTCTTTTCATTCTGTTTCTGTTGCCCTTCTCTCCCCCACCCCACTCTCACTCTTTTTCTTCCTTCTTTTCCTGGTCTCATGTTGCCAAAGATGGCCTTGAACTCTTGATTCTCCTGCCTCAGCCTCCTAAGAGCTGGAATAATGGCATGCAAGCACCACCACAGTCTCATCATTCCTCTGTCAAGGTTCAATTTATAGAAAACAGAAGATGGAACTGGGTTAGTCTAGGCAGGGTTAGGGGAAAGGGTTTGTTTAATGAGTTTATGGTTTCAGTTTAGCAATGTTAACAGTATCTGGAGCTCTGTCAGGAAACAATGAGTGTACCCCACTAATGGCTGAGATAGTACATTTTACACTCTGATTTCATTAATCATGTTTATTTATTGGGGGTCACTTGCCACATCAAGTGTGTGAAGCCCAGACAACAGCCTTTGGGTGCTAGTTCTTTCCTTCCATCATATTAGTCTCAGCGTTTGAATTTAGGTTCAGGCTTCACACTAAGCGCCCTCACCCAGGGCTACTATCTTGCTGGCCCAGCATATGTTTGTCTGTTTCTAACCACAATAAAGTAATGCATCCAACTTTGTATATTTGTTGTGGCTATAAAGACAATATTATTGGGCTGGCAAGATGGCTCAGTGGGTAGAGACAGTTGCCATTGGCCTGATGACCCAGGACATCTATCCTCAGGACATACAGAGAAGGGAACTGCCTCCCCAAAGTTGTCCTCTGACCTTGTGACACATAGACACACACAGACACAGGCACACACAAATGAATGTAAAATTTTTTGTTTTGTTTTGTTTTTTTGAGGCAGGGTTTCTCTGCATTACCACCACTGGCCAGGCTGGCCTGCGAGCTCTAAGGGCCAATCTTCCTGCCTCTGGAGTGTAGGGGTTACAGGCCATGCCGCCACACCCAGCTTCCCCACTTAGTTTCCTGCCATGTTAAATTTAACAATGGATAATTATGACAGGATGTTACACTTGGGAAACACTTCAACCTGTTTTTGGTTGTTTTTTTTTTTTTGTTTGTTTGTTTTTTAATTGGAGACCATGAATTTTCACTTTAAAGCTCCCTGACAGTATTCTGATTTTGTTTTGTAGGCTTGAGTTTTGTTTGTTTTACTGTTGTTTTGCTTTCAAGACGGGGGTCTTAGTATGGAGCTCTGGCTCCTGGAGCTCAATTTGTAGACCTGGCTGGCCTTGAACTCACGGAGATCTGCCTGCCTCTGCCTCCCTGGTGCTGAGATTAAAGGTATGTGTCAAGGGCCGAAGAGATGCCACACTGATTAAGAGCATGAACTGCTCTTGCCAAGGAATTGAGTTCAGTTCCCACCACCCACATCAAGCAGCTCATAAAACATGTAGCCACAGCACCAGGAAATTTGAAGCCAATGTCCTTTATAGG
Source organism: Psammomys obesus (assembly GCF_907164565.1). Classification (NCBI taxonomy): domain Eukaryota; kingdom Metazoa; phylum Chordata; class Mammalia; order Rodentia; family Muridae; genus Psammomys; species Psammomys obesus. Next base: position 555,353 of record NW_026590172.1, read on the forward strand.
CAAGTTCACACACATGTGAAATACATAAAAATAAAAAATTTACATGGAATGTACCAAAAGGCTTGGTGATTCCTCATTGCAAAATGTTTTCTTATGCTCTTTAAAAAAAAAAAAAAATTCTGGCCGATAGGTTTGATATGGTTAGAATAATTCATACAGTTTAAAATTGTTCTATACTGTTCTGTTATACAGTTGGTTCTAAAACTTATTTAATCACTAAGTTAAAAATGTTGGTTATAAGAAATTATAAATGCTCCACAATGTTTGCTGTATCATCATCAACACCTAATGGCTATGTTTAATATTGTCAGTCGCTGCCTGTGGTAGCCTTACACGTGGTCAGCCGCCATGCTAGTCCAAAAAAAAAAAAAAAAAAAGAGGGTAGAGCCATGAGTTTGTGATCATTTTTGTTCAGGTATCTCAGTTATGTTCAGTCATCTGATTAGTGCTAAATACAAAGCTTTTTACTGTTCAATTTTAATACAAGTGATAGGAGCAGCAAGATTTGCTAGGCTCTCTATAAATGATATCTGATTAAAAGATTTGCTTTGATTTTAGTTCAGAAAGAGCAGATTTAAAGTTATACTAACAACTACAGTTGGTAAAGATGTTGGCTATACCTAGTGTCTTTGTTTAGTTTTTCTTTTACACAGTTTAAAACAGATAATAAAGATAGACAAAAAATAACTCAGATATGCTGGCCCTCAAGCTTGTCAGAGATCTGATAAATATGACATTTTAACTATATAAGCTTATTGTGACAGAAAGTCCTGAAATCCTGGCAGTAGCTCCCCCAAGGTCTCCGAGAAGATTTAGACACAACGACAGATGACTGCGACTCTGGATTGTGGTATGCTAACCACTGGGCAATATTGCCTCAACTGGCCCACTGCTAGGGCCCAGCCTAAGCTGTGGACAAAGCCGGGGACATCTGAAGAGCCATTGTCTCACATTGTGAGAGGCAAGGTGAGGTCAATCTCTTCTGTTCCTCTTTCCACAGAAGCAGTAAAAGCAGTCTCTCTCCTTCTGTGCCTGGCTGGACAGCCCCTGTTCAAGATGCCGTGAGAAACAGGAGCGAGGGACACTGCCTAGGTGATAGACTAAATAGTCATCTCTGTCATTTTGATAAACACATAGATTGATATATTTATATAGCTTATAATTTATCCTTCTCAGGTCTCTAAACACCTTGATGGCTATGCTAAGCTTACGACAGCTTTATAGCTAAAAAAAAGACAATTAGATCCACTGTTAGTTCATTGACTAGATCTCTTATTTAGAAAAAAAAAACAGGTTTGCCTTACACACAAAATTCATGTTAATCATCTGTGTCTAAAGATATAGCTAGATTAAAAAAAAAGATACAGAGCCTATATAAAGTCTAAAGATATAAGAGTTTAAATTATAAAATTTCAGGGTTAATAAATACAAAAAATTAAAGTGTCTAAGTTGATAAAAATAATATAAAACATGTTAAAAATGAGAGATACTTTAGATCTCTCCCCCCCTCTTTGCTACTGTTATGCTTATGTTATGAGATTTCAGAAGTTCAGAGTTTTGACATTTATTAATACAGTTCTGATAAGTTGATAGAACACTGACTACTTATTATTCAGTCACCAGGTTGAGATTTTAATTTCCTTTGATTGGCTTCTAGAGATAGACTTAAAGGTACTTCTCATCATGTTAAAAACATCTGTTTAATGTGTATATCTGACCCAAAAGTCATAGCTTCTAGTATGATATTCTTAATATCTGCCATTTCTGGAATAGATTTTGACACAGAAATATATTCCTTCTAGTTACTTTATAAAAAAAAAAATCAAACATCCAGGGTTTAACACTAAAAGCCAGTAATGTGTTTCTGCCTAACTTTCCAATATAAACATAGAGATAGAGACTAAAAGATGTTAAATATATATAAAAAAAAAATGGCCAAGCTTCATTCGTGGCTAATTACCAACAGCTATGCCCACAGAAAAAATGTTACCGTAGACACACTTAAGTTATATATAAAGGTTATAAAACAAACAGCTGATACTTATTCAGTGAGATGCAGTTTTACCTGTTACTCTCAAAATGTTCAATTTGCTGATATGTTACTTTTCTAAATATTTAAAATTATATATTTCCTTTTATATACTAAAAAAAATTTCATATAAGTTTCAGGATTTGACCTAGATCTGACATAGCTCAAAAGGATCACAGATGAGGTTTTCCCTAAATCTTTCCAATTTAATAGATAAATTTTAACTTCTGTCTCCAGTCTAAATTTGTCTCAGCAGATTTTCACCTGTTCAACTCTGTTCTGGGATCAGCTGTAGACTACAAGCTGAGATCTGGACTTCCTGAAAACTGACCTGATTGCTCCCTGCCTCTTCCGATAGATCAACTGACCAGATGCTTGGGACTGCCCTATTGCCCAGCCTTTGACTGGCATTTCAGCCTCCCTAGTCCCTGATGCCTACGGTCCAACGGTCAACATCAAAGAAGCTCCAAAAGACGGATCTCCGCCCAAATCCCCCCTAACAGGCTAAAATGCTAAGTCAAAAGTGGCTCCCTGACATTAGCTATTATCTTAAACATCTGCTTAGCTGCTGACCATACTAGATTGATAAGAGATAACATGGCTAAACTCAAAAAAAAGACTCATACAGAGACAACAATTCTTTGAGTCAAGACAGAGCTGATACGAGAGATGGTTTAGTCGGTCCCCCTGGTTCACCACCCTTGTTTCCTCCCTCATGGGCCCCTTAATCATAATCCTCTTGATCTTGTTATTTAGGCCTTATATTCTAAATTGGCTGATCCAGTTCATGAAAGACCGGCTCTCTGTCATACAAGCGTTGGTGTTGACCCAGCAATATCATCAGCTCAAACAACAGGAGACAGAAGTTAACTCTTCCTAGGCCCGAAAATGAAAGATTCCATTCTAAGTTAAAAGAAAATGGGGGAATGAAAGACCCCAGCCTAAGTTAAACATAGCTAACGCCATTTTGTGAGACACCACTGTTTTGTAAAACTCTGAAGGCCAGATGAGAAACTGGAAAGTTACTGAGAAACCTAGCTGTGTCACCCACTTGGGATATCTGTGGTCAGGCTGCCCCTGTTGAGTTAAAAACAACTTGTTGTGACTACCCTCATGGGATATCTGACAGAGGTTGTTCCAGCTGAGATAGGGAAAAACAAAATAACAGGTGGCCACATTAAGGGGTGGTCAATCTTGGTGTCCCTGCCAAACTTTGACACAAACCGTGGTCTCATGTAAACGTACCAATCAGCCCCCTGTAACCATGCTTCTCGCTTCTGTACCAGTGCTTCTGCTCTAAAATCCTATAAAAACCCCAGCTTCCCATCTAGGGGGCGCGAAAGTCTCTCGAATGACTTTCGCCCCGGGTACCAAATCGAATGACTTTCGCCCGGGTATCAAAATAAAAGCCTCTTGTTGTTTACATCCGAATGGCCTCGTTGTTCCTTGGGAGGGGGTCTCTCTCAGACGGAAGATACCCTCCGGGGATCTTTCACTTTTAATACTTTTTATTTTTCCTACAGATTTATTTCTTAGGTATACAGGTCAGGGTTTTAGAGTTAGGGTTAGGGTTTTAGGGTTAGGGTGAGGGTGAGGGTTTTAGGGTGAGGGTGAGGGTTAGAGGGTTCGGGTTGGGGTTGGGGTTCGGGTTGGGGTTGGGTTTGGGGTTGGGGTTGGGGTTGGGGTTAGGGTTTTAGGGTTAGGGTTAGAGGGTTAGGGTTAGGGTTGTTAGGGTTAGGGGTTAGGGGTTAGGGTTAAGGTTAGGGTTAGGGGTTAGGGTTAGGGTTAGGGGTTAGGGTTAGGGG